>NW_027552749.1:0-60052 GCF_045843805.1 Urocitellus parryii | reverse complement strand
TATGGCTATGGTTTGTGTCCTATTGAAGTAGCCCAAGCAGAGACTGACGAGAATCACTTTAATTGAAAGGGGTTGCCAAGCTTCCAAAAATCTACGAGTTTCCTGAAATCTCAGCAAAACATTTTTTCACCAATCTTGATGATACTTGCAGGTAATGATCAGTAATCCAATCCCACTTGGCTCACCAAATTTCGTTCTTCTAGGTTAAACCGTTCCTTTGCAGTAACCGTTTTCATGTTTATGTTTCACTCTGTTTTCTCCTATATGGATACATGTAGTTGGAACACTAAATCAAACACGGTTTGTGCTACTTCTTTGAAACTTGGCACAATAATGTAGTTCCAAGTTCTATGGCTATGGTTTGTGTCCTATTGAAGTAGCCCGAAGCAGAGACTGACGAGAATCACTTTCATTGAAAGGGGTTGCCAAGCTTCCGTAAAACTACGAGTTTCCTGAAATCTCAGCAAACATTTTTTCACCCAATCTTGATGAGACTTGCAGGTAATGATCAGTACCCCAATCCCACTTGGCTCACCAAATTTCGTTCTTCTAGGTTAAACGGTTCCTTTGCAGTAACCGTTTTCATGTTTAGGTTTCACTCTATTTTCTCCTATATGGATACATGTAGTTGGAACTCTAAATCAAACACGGTTTGTGCTAGCTCTTTGAAACTTGCACAATAATGTAGTTCCTAGTTCTATCGCTATGGTTTGTGTCCTATTGAAGTAGCCCCAAGCAGAGACTGACGACAATCACATTCATTGAAAGGGTTAACAAGCTTCCAAAAAACTACGAGTTTCATGAAATCTCAGCAACATTTTTTCACCAATCTTGATGATACTTGCAGGTAATGATCAGTAATCCAATCACACTTGGCTAACCAAATTTCGTTCTTCTAGGTTAAAACCGTTCCTTTCCAGTAACGTTTTCATGTTTAGGTTTCACTCAATTTTCTCCTATATGGATACATGTAGTTTCAACTCTAAATCAAAGACGGTTTGTGCTAGCTTTTTGAAACTTGGCACAATAATGTAGTTCCAAGTTCTATGGCTATGGTTTGTGTCCTATTGAAGTAGCCGAAGCAGAGACTGACGAGAATCAAATTCATTGAAATTGGTTGCCAAGCTTCCAAAAACTACGAGTTTCCTGAAATATCAGCAAACATTTTTTTCACCCAATCTTGATGATACTTGCAGGTCATGATCAGTACACCAATCCCACTTGGCTCTCCAAAATTTCGTTCTTCTAGGTTAAACCGTTCCTTTCCAGTAACCGTTTTCATGTTTAGGTTTCACTCTGTTTTCTCCTATATGGATACATGTAGTTGGAACTCTAAATCAAACACGGTTTGTGCTAGCTCTTTGAAACTTGGCACAATAATGTAGTTCCAAGTTCTATGGCTATGGTTTGTGTCCTATTGAAGTAGCCCCAAGCAGAGACTGACGAGAATCACTTTCATTGAAAGGTTTTGCCAAGCTTCCAAAAAACTACGAGTTTCCTGAAATCTCACCAAACATTTTTTCACCAATCTTGATGATACTTGCAGGTAATGATCAGTACACCAATCCCACTTGGCTCACCAAATTTCGTTCTTCTAGGTTAAACCGTTCCTTTCCAGTAACCGTTTTCATGTTTAGGTTTCACTCAATTTTCTCCTATATGGATACATGTAGTTGGAACTCTAAATCAAAGACGGTTTGTGCTAGCTCTTTGAACTTGGCACAATAATGTAGTTCCAAGTTCTATCGCTATGGTTTGTGTCCTATTGAAGTAGCCCCAAGCAGAGACTGACGAGAATCACTTTCATTGAAAGTGGTTGCCAAGCTTCCAAAAAAACTACGAGTTCCCTGAAATCTCAGCAAACATTTTCTCACCCAATCTTGATGATACTTGCAGGTAATGATCAGTACACCAATCCCACTTGGCTCACCAAATTTCGTTCTTCTAGGTTAAACCGTTCCTTTGCAGTAACCGTTTTCATGTTTAGGTTTCACTCTGTTTTCTCCTATATGGATACATGTAGTTGGAACTCTAAATCAAACACGGTTTGTGCTAGCTCTTTGAAACTTGGCACAATAATATAGTTCCAAGTTCTATGGCTATGGTTTGTGTCCTATTGAAGTAGCCCCAAGCAGAGACTGACGAGAATCACTTTAATTGAAAGGGGTTGCCAAGCTTCAAAAATCTACGAGTTTCCTGAAATCTCAGCAAACATTTTTTAACCAATCTTGATGATACTTGCAGGTAATGATCAGTAATCCAATCCCACTTGGCTCACCAAATTTCGTTCTTCTAGGTTAAACCGTTCCTTTGCAGTAACCGTTTTCATGTTTATGTTTCACTCTGTTTTCTCCTATATGGATACATGTAGTTGGAACACTAAATCAAACACGGTTTGTGCTAATTCTTTGAAACTTGGCACAATAATGTAGTTCCAAGTTCTATGGCTATGGTTTGTGTCCTATTGAAGTAGCCCGAAGCAGAGACTGACGAGAATCACTTTCATTGAAAGGGGTTGCCAAGCTTCCGTAAAACTACGAGTTTCCTGAAATCTCAGCAACATTTTTTCACCCAATCTTGATGAGACTTGCAGGTAATGATCAGTACCCCAATCCCACTTGGCTCACCAAATTTCGTTCTTCTAGGTTAAACCGTTCCTTTGCAGTAACCGTTTTCATGTTTAGGTTTTCACTCTATTTTCTCCTATATGGATACATGTAGTTGGAACTCTAAATCAAACACGGTTTGTGCTAGCTCTTTGAAACTTGGCACAATAATGTAGTTCCTAGTTCTATCGCTATGGTTTGTGTCCTATTGAAGTGCCCCAAGCAGAGACTGACGACAATCACATTCATTGAAAGGGGTTAACAAGCTTCCAAAAAACTACGAGTTTCATGAAATCTCAGCAAACATTTTTTCACCAATCTTGATGATACTTGCAGGTAATGATCAGTAATCCAATCACACTTGGCTAACCAAATTTCGTTCTTCTAGGTTAAACCGTTCCTTTCCAGTAACCGTTTTCATGTTTAGGTTTCACTCAATTTTCTCCTATATGGATACATGTAGTTGGAACTCTAAATCAAAGACGGTTTGTGCTAGCTTTTTGAAACTTGGCACAATGATGTAGTTCCAAGTTCTATCGCTATGATTTGTGTCCTATTGAAGTAGCCCCAAGCAGAGACTGAGGAGAATCACTTTCATTGAAAGTGGTTGCCAAGCTTCCGTAAAACTACGAGTTTCCTGAAATCTCAGCAAACATTTTTCACCCAATCTTGATGATACTTGCAGGTAATGATCAGTACACCAATCCCACTTGGCTCACCAAATTTCGTTCTTCTAGGTTAAACCGTTCCTTTGCAGTAACCGTTTTCATGTTTAGGTTTCACTCTGTTTTCTCCTTTATGGATACATGTAGTTGGAACTCTAAATCAAACACGGTTTGTGCTAGCTCTTTGAAACTTGGCACAATAATGTAGTTCCAAGTTCTATCGCTATGGTTTGTGTCCTATTGAAGTAGCCCCAAGCAGAGACTGACGAGAATCACTTTCATTGAAAGGTTTTGCCAAGCTTCCAAAAAAACTACGAGTTTCCTGAAATCTCAGCAAACATTTTTTCACCAATCTTGATGATACTTGCAGGTAATGATCAGTAATCCAATCACACTTGGCTCACCAAATTTCGTTCTTCTAGGTTAAACCGTTCCTTTGCAGTAACCGTTTTCATGTTTAGGTTTCACTCTGTTTTCTCCTATATGGATACATGTAGTTGGAACTCTAAATCAAACACGGTTTTGTGCTAGCTCTTTGAAACTTGGCACAATAATGTAGTTCCAAGTTCTATCGCTATGGTTTGTGTCCTATTGAAGTAGCCCCAAGCAGAGACTGACCAGAATCACTTTCATTGAAAGTGGTTGCCAAGCTTCCAAAAAACTACGAGTTTCCTGAAATCTCACCAAACATTTTTTCACCCAATCTTGATGATACTTGCAGGCAATGATCAGTACACGAATCCCACTTGGCTCACCAAATTTCGTTCTTCTAGGTTAAACCGTTCTTTTGCAGTAACCGTTTCATGTTTAGGTTTCACTCTGTTTTCTCCTATATGGATACATGTAGTTGGGAACTCTAAATCGAACACGGTTTGTGCTAGCTCTTTGAAACTTGGCACAATTATAAAGTTCCTAGTTCTATCGCTATGGTTTGTGTCCTATTGAAGTAGCCCCAAGCAGAGACTGACGAGAATCAAATTAATTGAAATTGGTTGTCAAGCTTCCAAAAAACTACGAGTTTCCTGAAATATCAGCAAACATTTGTTCCCCCAATCTTGATGATACTTGCAGTTCATGATCAGTACACAATCCCACTTGGCTCACCAAATTTCGTTCTTCTAGGTTAAACCGTTCCTTTGCAGTAACCGTTTTCATGTTTATGTTTCACTCTGTTTTCTCCTATATGGATACATGTAGTTGGAACACTAAATCAAACACGGTTTGTGCTAATTCTTTGAAACTTGGCACAATAATGTAGTTCCAAGTTCTATGGCTATGGTTTGTGTCCTATTGAAGTAGCCCGAAGCAGAGACTGACGAGAATCACTTTCATTGAAAGGGGTTGCCAAGCTTCCGTAAAACTACGGGTTTCCTGAAATCTCAGCAAACATTTTTTCACCCAATCTTGATGAGACTTGCAGGTAATGATCAGTACCCCAATCCCACTTGGCTCACCAAATTTCGTTCTTCTAGGTTAAACCGTTCCTTTGCAGGAACCGTTTTCATGTTTAGGTTTCACTCTATTTTCTCCTATATGGATACATGTAGTTGGAACTCTAAATCAAACACGGTTTGTGCTAGCTCTTTGAAACTTGGCACAATAATGTACTTCCAAGTTCTATGGCTATGGTTTGTGTCCTATTGAAGTAGCCCCAAGCAGAGACTGACGAGAATCACTTTCATTGAAAGGTTTGCCAAGCTTCCAAAAAAACTACGAGTTTCCTGAAATCTCACCAAACATTTTTTCACCAAACTTGATGATACTTGCAGGTAATGATCAGTAATCCAATCCCACTTGGCTCACCAAATTTCGTTCTTCTAGGTTAAACCGTTCCTTTGCAGTAACCGTTTTCATGTTTAGGTTTCACTCAATTTTTCTCCTATATGGATACATGTAGTTGGAACTCTAAATCAAAGACGGTTTGTGCTAGCTCTTTTAAACTTGGCACATTAATGTAGTTCCAAGTTCTTGGCTATGGTTTGTGTCCTATTGAAGTAGCCCCAAGCAGAGACTGACGAGAATCACTTTCATTGAAAGTGGTTGCCAAGCTTCCAAAAAACTACGAGTTTCCTGAAATCTCACCAAACATTTTTTCACCCAATCTTGATGATACTTGCAGGTAATGATCAGTACACCAATCCCACTTGGCTCACAAAATTTCGTTCTTCTAGGTTAAACCGTTCCTTTGCAGTAACCGTTTTCATGTTTAGGTTTCACTCTGTTTTCTCCTATATGGATACATGTAGTTGGAACTCTAAATCAAACACGGTTTGTGCTAGCTCTTTGAAACTTGGCACAATAATATAGTTCCAAGTTCTATGGCTATGGTTTGTGTCCTATTGAAGTAGCCTCAAGCAGAGACTGACGAGAATCACTTTCATTGAAAGGGGTTGCCAAAGCTTCCAAAAATCTACGAGTTTCCTGAAATCTCAGCAAACAATTTTTCACTAATCTTGATGATACTTGCAGGAAATGATCAGTAATCCAATCACAATTGGCTCACCAAATTTCGTTCTTCTAGGTTAAACCGTTCCTTTGCAGTAACCGTTTTCATGTTTAGGTTTCACTCTGTTTCTCCTTTATGGATACATGTAGTTGGAACTCTAAATCAAACACGGTTTGTGCTAATTCTTTGAAACTTGGCACAATAATGTAGTTCCAAGTTCTATCGCTATGGTTTGTGTCCTATTGAAGTAGCCCCAAGCAGAGACTGACGAGAATCACTTTCATTGAAAGGGGTTGCCAAGCTTCCGTAAAACTACGAGTTTCCTGAAATCTCACCAAACATTTTTTCACCCAATCTTGATGATACTTGCAGGTAATGATCAGTAAATCCAATCCCCACTTGGCTCACCAAATTTCCTTCTTCTAGGTTAAACCGTTCCTTTGCAGTAACCGTTTTCATGTTTAGGTTTCACTCTGTTTTCTCCTTTATGGATACATGTAGTTGGAACTCTAAATCAAACACGGTTTGTGCTAGCTCTTTGAAACTTGGCACAATAATGTAGTTCCAAGTTCTATCGCTATGGTTTGTGTCCTATTGAAGTAGCCCAAGCAGAGACTGACGAGAATCACTTTCATTGAAAGGTTTTGCCAAGCTTCCAAAAAAACTACGAGTTTCCTGAAATCTCAGCAAACATTTTTTCACCAATCTTGATGATACTTGCAGGTAATGATCAGTAATCCAATCACACTTGGCTCACCAAATTTCGTTCTTCTAGGTTAAACCGTTCCTTTGCAGTAACCGTTTTCATGTTTAGGTTTTCACTCTGTTTTCTCCTATATGGATACATGTAGTTGGAACTCTAAATCAAACACGGTTTGTGCTAGCTCTTTGAAACTTGGCACAATAATGTAGTTCCAAGTTCTATCGCTATGGTTTGTGTCCTATTGAAGTAGCCCCAAGCAGAGACTGACCAGAATCACTTTCATTGAAAGTGGTTGCCAAGCTTCCAAAAACTACGAGTTTCCTGAAATCTCACCAAACATTTTTCACCCAATCTTGATGATACTTGCAGGCAATGATCAGTACACCAATCCCACTTGGCTCACCAAATTTCGTTCTTCTAGGTTAAACCGTTCTTTTGCAGTAACCGTTTTCATGTTTAGGTTTCACTCTGTTTTCTCCTATATGGATACATGTAGTTGGAACTCTAAATCGAACACGGTTTGTGCTAGCTCTTTGAAACTTGGCACAATTATAAAGTTCCTAGTTCTATCGCTATGGTTTGTGTCCTATTGAAGTAGCCCCAAGCAGAGACTGACGAGAATCAAATTAATTGAAATTGGTTGTCAGGCTTCCAAAAAACTAGGAGTTTCCTGAAATATCAGCAAACATTTGTTCCCCCAATCTTGATGATACTTGCAGTTCATGATCAGTACACCAATCCCACTTGGCTCACCAAATTTCGTTCTTCTAGGTTAAACCGTTCCTTTGCAGTAACCGTTTTCATGTTTATGTTTCACTCTGTTTTCTCCTATATGGATACATGTAGTTGGAACACTATATCAAACACGGTTTGTGCTAATTCTTTGAAACTTGGCACAATAATGTAGTTCCAAGTTCTATGGCTATGGTTTGTGTCCTATTGAAGTAGCCCGAAGCAGAGACTGACGAGAATCACTTTCATTGAAAGGGGTTGCCAAGCTTCCGTAAAACTACGGGTTTCCTGAAATCTCAGCAAACATTTTTTCACCCAATCTTGATGAGACTTGCAGGTAATGATCAGTACCCCAATCCCACTTGGCTCACCAAATTTCGTTCTTCTAGGTTAAACCGTTCCTTTGCAGGAACCGTTTTCATGTTTAGGTTTCACTCTATTTTCTCCTATATGGATACATGTAGTTGGAACTCTAAATCAAACACGGTTTTGTGCTAGCTCTTTGAAACTTGGCACAATAATGTACTTCCAAGTTCTATGGCTATGGTTTGTGTCCTATTGAAGTAGCCCCAAGCAGAGACTGACGAGAATCACTTTCATTGAAAGGGGTTGCCAAGCTTCCAAAAATCTACGAGTTTCCTGAAATCTCAGCAAACAATTTTTCACTAATCTTGATGATACTTGCAGGAAATGATCAGTAATCCAATCACAATTGGCTCACCAAATTTCGTTCTTCTAGGTTAAACCGTTCCTTTGCAGTAACCGTTTTCATGTTTAGGTTTCACTCTGTTTTCTCCTTTATGGATACATGTAGTTGGAACTCTAAATCAACACGGTTTGTGCTAGCTCTTTGAAACTTGGCACAATAATGTAGTTCCAAGTTCTATCGCTATGGTTTGTGTCCTATTGAAGTAGCCCCAAGCAGAGACTGACGAGAATCACTTTCATTGAAAGGTTTTGCCAAGCTTCCAAAAAAACTACGAGTTTCCTGAAATCTCAGCAAACATTTTTTCACCAATCTTGATGATACTTGCAGGTAATGATCAGTAATCCAATCACACTTGGCTCACCAAATTTCGTTCTTCTAGGTTAAACCGTTCCTTTGCAGTAACCGTTTTCATGTTTAGGTTTCACTCTGTTTTCTCCTATATGGATACATGTATTTGGAACTCTAAATCAAACACGGTTTGTGCTAGCTCTTTGAAACTTGGCACAATAATGTAGTTCCAAGTTCTATCGCTATGGTTTGTGTCCTATTGAAGTAGCCCCAAGCAGAGACTGACCAGAATCACTTTCATTGAAAGTGGTTGCCAAGCTTCCAAAAAACTACGAGTTTCCTGAAATCTCACCAAACATTTTTTCACCCAATCTTGATGATACTTGCAGGCAATGATCAGTACACCAATCCCACTTGGCTCACCAAATTTCGTTCTTCTAGGTTAAACCGTTCCTTTGCAGTAACCGTTTTCATGTTTAGGTTTCACTCTGTTTTCTCCTATATGGATACATGTAGTTGGAACTCTAAATCAAACACGGTTTGTGCTAGCTCTTTGAAACTTGGCACAATAATATAGTTCCAAGTTCTATGGCTATGGTTTGTGTCCTATTGAAGTAGCCCCAAGCAGAGACTGACGAGAATCACTTTAATTGAAAGGGGTTGCCAAGCTTCAAAAATCTACGAGTTTCCTGAAATCTCAGCAAACATTTTTTAACCAATCTTGATGATACTTGCAGGTAATGATCAGTAATCCAATCCCACTTGGCTCACCAAATTTCGTTCTTCTAGGTTAAACCGTTCCTTTGCAGTAACCGTTTTCATGTTTATGTTTCACTCTGTTTTCTCCTATATGGATACATGTAGTTGGAACACTAAATCAAACACGGTTTGTGCTAATTCTTTGAAACTTGGCACAATAATGTAGTTCCAAGTTCTATGGCTATGGTTTGTGTCCTATTGAAGTAGCCCGAAGCAGAGACTGACGAGAATCACTTTCATTGAAAGGGGTTGCCAAGCTTCCGTAAAACTACGAGTTTCCTGAAATCTCAGCAAACATTTTTTCACCCAATCTTGATGAGACTTGCAGGTAATGATCAGTACCCCAATCCCACTTGGCTCACCAAATTTCGTTCTTCTAGGTTAAACCGTTCCTTTGCAGTAACCGTTTTCATGTTTAGGTTTCACTCTATTTTCTCCTATATGGATACATGTAGTTGGAACTCTAAATCAAACACGGTTTGTGCTAGCTCTTTGAAACTTGGCACAATAATGTAGTTCCTAGTTCTATCGCTATGGTTTGTGTCCTATTGAAGTAGCCCCAAGCAGAGACTGACGACAATCACATTCATTGAAAGGGGTTAACAAGCTTCCAAAAAACTACGAGTTTCATGAAATCTCAGCAAACATTTTTTCACCAATCTTGATGATACTTGCAGGTAATGATCAGTAATCCAATCACACTTGGCTAACCAAATTTCGTTCTTCTAGGTTAAACCGTTCCTTTCCAGTAACCGTTTTCATGTTTAGGTTTCACTCAATTTTCTCCTATATGGATACATGTAGTTGGAACTCTAAATCAAAGACGGTTTGTGCTAGCTTTTTGAAACTTGGCACAATGATGTAGTTCCAAGTTCTATCGCTATGATTTGTGTCCTATTGAAGTAGCCCCAAGCAGAGACTGAGGAGAATCACTTTCATTGAAAGTGGTTGCCAAGCTTCCGTAAAACTACGAGTTTCCTGAAATCTCAGCAAACATTTTTTCACCCAATCTTGATGATACTTGCAGGTAATGATCAGTACACCAATCCCACTTGGCTCACCAAATTTCGTTCTTCTAGGTTAAACCGTTCCTTTGCAGTAACCGTTTTTCATGTTTAGGTTTCACTCTGTTTTCTCCTTTATGGATACATGTAGTTGGAACTCTAAATCAAACACGGTTTGTGCTAGCTCTTTGAAACTTGGCACAATAATGTAGTTCCAAGTTCTATCGCTATGGTTGTGTCCTATTGAAGTAGCCCCAAGCAGAGACTGACGAGAATCACTTTCATTGAAAGTTTTGCCAAGCTTCCAAAAAAACTACGAGTTTCCTGAAATCTCAGCAAACATTTTTTCACCAATCTTGATGATACTTGCAGGTAATGATCAGTAATCCAATCACACTTGGCTCACCAAATTTCGTTCTTCTAGGTTAAACCGTTCCTTTGCAGTAACCGTTTTCATGTTTAGGTTTCACTCTGTTTTCTCCTATATGGATACATGTAGTTGGAACTCTAAATCAAACACGGTTTGTGCTAGCTCTTTGAAACTTGGCACAATAATGTAGTTCCAAGTTCTATCGCTATGGTTTGTGTCCTATTGAAGTAGCCCCAAGCAGAGACTGACCAGAATCACTTTCATTGAAAGTGGTTGCCAAGCTTCCAAAAAACTACGAGTTTCCTGAAATCTCACCAAAACATTTTTTCACCCAATCTTGATGATACTTGCAGGCAATGATCAGTACACGAATCCCACTTGGCTCACCAAATTTCGTTCTTCTAGGTTAAACCGTTCTTTTGCAGTAACCGTTTTCATGTTTAGGTTTCACTCTGTTTTCTCCTATATGGATACATGTAGTTGGAACTCTAAATCGAACACGGTTTGTGCTAGCTCTTTGAAACTTGGCACAATTATAAAGTTCCTAGTTCTATCGCTATGGTTTGTGTCCTATTGAAGTAGCCCCAAGCAGAGACTGACGAGAATCAAATTAATTGAAATTGGTTGTCAAGCTTCCAAAAAACTACGAGTTTCCTGAAATATCAGCAAACATTTGTTCCCCCAATCTTGATGATACTTGCAGTTCATGATCAGTACACCAATCCCACTTGGCTCACCAAATTTCGTTCTTCTAGGTTAAACCGTTCCTTTGCAGTAACCGTTTTCATGTTTATGTTTCACTCTGTTTCTCCTATATGGATACATGTAGTTTGGAACACTAAATCAAACACGGTTTGTGCTAATTCTTTGAAACTTGGCACAATAATGTAGTTCCAAGTTCTATGGCTATGGTTTGTGTCCTATTGAAGTAGCCCGAAGCAGAGACTGACGAGAATCACTTTCATTGAAAGGGGTGCCAAGCTTCCGTAAACTACGGGTTTCCTGAAATCTCAGCAAACATTTTTTCACCCAATCTTGATGAGACTTGCAGGTAATGATCAGTACCCCAATCCCACTTGGCTCACCAAATTTCGTTCTTCTAGGTTAAACCGTTCCTTTGCAGGAACCGTTTTCATGTTTAGGTTTCACTCTATTTTCTCCTATATGGATACATGTAGTTGGAACTCTAAATCAAACACGGTTTGTGCTAGCTCTTTGAAACTTGGCACAATAATGTACTTCCAAGTTCTATGGCTATGGTTTGTGTCCTATTGAAGTAGCCCCAAGCAGAGACTGACGAGAATCACTTTCATTGAAAGGTTTTGCCAAGCTTCCAAAAAAACTACGAGTTTCCTGAAATCTCACCAAACATTTTTTCACCAAACTTGATGATACTTGCAGGTAATGATCAGTAATCCAATCCCACTTGGCTCACCAAATTTCGTTCTTCTAGGTTAAACCGTTCCTTTGCAGTAACCGTTTTCATGTTTAGGTTTCACTCAATTTTCTCCTATATGGATACATGTAGTTGGAACTCTAAATCAAAGACGGTTTGTGCTAGCTCTTTTAAACTTGGCACATTAATGTAGTTCCAAGTTCTTTGGCTATGGTTTGTGTCCTATTGAAGTAGCCCCAAGCAGAGACTGACGAGAATCACTTTCATTGAAAGTGGTTGCCAAGCTTCCAAAAAACTACGAGTTTCCTGAAATCTCACCAAACATTTTTTCACCCAATCTTGATGATACTTGCAGGTAATGATCAGTAATCCAATCACACTTGGCTCACCAAATTTCGTTCTTCTAGGTTAAACCGTTCCTTTGCAGTAACCGTTTTCATGTTTAGGTTTCACTCTGTTTTCTCCTATATGGATACATGTAGTTGGAACTCTAAATCAAACACGGTTTGTGCTAGCTCTTTGAAACTTGGCACAATAATGTAGTTCCAAGTTCTATCGCTATGGTTTGTGTCCTATTGAAGTAGCCCCAAGCAGAGACTGACCAGAATCACTTTCATTGAAAGTGGTTGCCAAGCTTCCAAAAAACTACGAGTTTCCTGAAATCTCACCAAACATTTTTTCACCCAATCTTGATGATACTTGCAGGCAATGATCAGTACACCAATCCCACTTGGCTCACCAAATTTCGTTCTTCTAGGTTAAACCGTTCTTTTGCAGTA
This sequence comes from Urocitellus parryii, assembly GCF_045843805.1. NCBI lineage: Eukaryota > Metazoa > Chordata > Mammalia > Rodentia > Sciuridae > Urocitellus > Urocitellus parryii. The sequence continues at coordinate 47,595 of NW_027552749.1, read as the reverse complement.
ACCGTTTTCATGTTAGGTTTCACTCTGTTTTCTCCTATATGGATACATGTAGTTGGAACTCTAAATCGAACACGGTTTGTGCTAGCTCTTTGAAACTTGGCACAATTATAAAGTTCCTAGTTCTATCGCTATGGTTTGTGTCCTATTGAAGTAGCCCCAAGCAGAGACTGACGAGAATCAAATTAATTGAAATTGGTTGTCAGGCTTCCAAAAAACTAGGAGTTTCCTGAAATATCAGCAAACATTTGTTCCCCCAATCTTGATGATACTTGCAGTTCATGATCAGTACACCAATCCCACTTGGCTCACCAAATTTCGTTCTTCTAGGTTAAACCGTTCCTTTGCAGTAACCGTTTTCATGTTTATGTTTCACTCTGTTTTCTCCTATATGGATACATGTAGTTGGAACACTATATCAAACACGGTTTGTGCTAATTCTTTGAAACTTGGCACAATAATGTAGTTCCAAGTTCTATGGCTATGGTTTGTGTCCTATTGAAGTAGCCCGAAGCAGAGACTGACGAGAATCACTTTCATTGAAAGGGGTTGCCAAGCTTCCGTAAAACTACGGGTTTCCTGAAATCTCAGCAAACATTTTTTCACCCAATCTTGATGAGACTTGCAGGTAATGATCAGTACCCCAATCCCACTTGGCTCACCAAATTTCGTTCTTCTAGGTTAAACCGTTCCTTTGCAGGAACCGTTTTCATGTTTAGGTTTCACTCTATTTTCTCCTATATGGATACATGTAGTTGGAACTCTAAATCAAACACGGTTTGTGCTAGCTCTTTGAAACTTGGCACAATAATGTACTTCCAAGTTCTATGGCTATGGTTTGTGTCCTATTGAAGTAGCCCCAAGCAGAGACTGACGAGAATCACTTTCATTGAAAGGTTTTGCCAAGCTTCCAAAAAAACTACGAGTTTCCTGAAATCTCACCAAACATTTTTTCACCAAACTTGATGATACTTGCAGGTAATGATCAGTAATCCAATCCCACTTGGCTCACCAAATTTCGTTCTTCTAGGTTAAACCGTTCCTTTGCAGTAACCGTTTTCATGTTTAGGTTTCACTCAATTTTCTCCTATATGGATACATGTAGTTGGAACTCTAAATCAAAGACGGTTTGTGCTAGCTCTTTTAAACTTGGCACATTAATGTAGTTCCAAGTTCTATGGCTATGGTTTGTGTCCTATTGAAGTAGCCCCAAGCAGAGACTGACGAGAATCACTTTCATTGAAAGTGGTTGCCAAGCTTCCAAAAAACTACGAGTTTCCTGAAATCTCACCAAACATTTTTTCACCCAATCTTGATGATACTTGCAGGTAATGATCAGTACACCAATCCCACTTGGCTCACAAAATTTCGTTCTTCTAGGTTAAACCGTTCCTTTGCAGTAACCGTTTTCATGTTTAGGTTTCACTCTGTTTTCTCCTATATGGATACATGTAGTTGGAACTCTAAATCAAACACGGTTTGTGCTAGCTCTTTGAAACTTGGCACAATAATATAGTTCCAAGTTCTATGGCTATGGTTTGTGTCCTATTGAAGTAGCCTCAAGCAGAGACTGACGAGAATCACTTTCATTGAAAGGGGTTGCCAAGCTTCCAAAATCTACGAGTTTCCTGAAATCTCAGCAAACAATTTTTCACTAATCTTGATGATACTTGCAGGAAATGATCAGTAATCCAATCACAATTGGCTCACCAAATTTCGTTCTTCTAGGTTAAACCGTTCCTTTGCAGTAACCGTTTTCATGTTTAGGTTTCACTCTGTTTTCTCCTTTATGGATACATGTAGTTGGAACTCTAAATCAAACACGGTTTGTGCTAGCTCTTTGAAACTTGGCACAATAATGTAGTTCCAAGTTCTATCGCTATGGTTTGTGTCCTATTGAAGTAGCCCCAAGCAGAGACTGACGAGAATCACTTTCATTGAAAGGTTTTGCCAAGCTTCCAAAAAAACTACGAGTTTCCTGAAATCTCAGCAAACATTTTTTCACCAATCTTGATGATACTTGCAGGTAATGATCAGTAATCCAATCACACTTGGCTCACCAAATTTCGTTCTTCTTAGGTTAAACCGTTCCTTTGCAGTAACCGTTTTCATGTTTAGGTTTCACTCTGTTTTCTCCTATATGGATACATGTATTTGGAACTCTAAATCAAACACGGTTTGTGCTAGCTCTTTGAAACTTGGCACAATAATGTAGTTCCAAGTTCTATCGCTATGGTTTGTGTCCTATTGAAGTAGCCCCAAGCAGAGACTGACCAGAATCACTTTCATTGAAAGTGGTTGCCAAGCTTCCAAAAAACTACGAGTTTCCTGAAATCTCACCAAACATTTTTTCACCCAATCTTGATGATACTTGCAGGCAATGATCAGTACACCAATCCCACTTGGCTCACCAAATTTCGTTCTTCTAGGTTAAACCGTTCCTTTGCAGTAACCGTTTTCATGTTTAGGTTTCACTCTGTTTTCTCCTATATGGATACATGTAGTTGGAACTCTAAATCAAACACGGTTTGTGCTAGCTCTTTGAAACTTGGCACAATAATATAGTTCCAAGTTCTATGGCTATGGTTTGTGTCCTATTGAAGTAGCCTCAAGCAGAGACTGACGAGAATCACTTTCATTGAAAGGGGTTGCCAAGCTTCCAAAAATCTACGAGTTTCCTGAAATCTCAGCAAACAATTTTTCACTAATCTTGATGATACTTGCAGGAAATGATCAGTAATCCAATCCCACTTGGCTCACGAAATTTCGTTCTTCTAGGTTAAACCGTTCCTTTGCAGTAACCGTTTTCATGTTTAGGTTTCACTCTGTTTTCTCCTTTATGGATACATGTAGTTGGAACTCTAAATCAAACACGGTTTGTGCTAGCTCTTTGAAACTTGGCACAATTATAAAGTTCCTAGTTCTATCGCTATGGTTTGTGTCCTATTGAAGTAGCCCCAAGCAGAGACTGACGAGAATCAAATTAATTGAAATTGGTTGTCAAGCTTCCAAAAAACTACGAGTTTCCTGAAATATCAGCAAACATTTGTTCCCCCAATCTTGATGATACTTGCAGTTCATGATCAGTACACCAATCCCACTTGGCTCACCAAATTTCGTTCTTCTAGGTTAAACCGTTCCTTTGCAGTAACCGTTTTCATGTTTAGGTTTCACTCTGTTTTCTCCTATATGGATACATGTATTGGAACTCTAAATCAAACACGGTTTGTGCTAATTCTTTGAAACTTGGCACAATACTGTAGTTCCAAGTTCTATCGCTATGGTTTGTGTCCTATTGAAGTAGCCCGAAGCAGAGACTGACGAGAATCACTTTCATTGAAAGGGGTTGCCAAGCTTCCGTAAAACTACGAGTTTCCTGAAATCTCACCAAACATTTTTTCACCCAATCTTGATGATACTTGCAGGTAATGATCAGTAATCCAATCCCACTTGGCTCACCAAATTTCCTTCTTCTAGGTTAAACCGTTCCTTTGCAGTAACCGTTTTCATGTTTAGGTTTCACTCTGTTTTCTCCTTTATGGATACATGTAGTTGGAACTCTAAATCAAACACGGTTTGTGCTAGCTCTTTGAAACTTGGCACAATAATGTAGTTCCAAGTTTCTATCGCTATGGTTTGTGTCCTATTGAAGTAGCCCCAAGCAGAGACTGACGAGAATCACTTTCATTGAAAGTGGTTGCCAAGCTTCCAAAAAACTACGAGTTTCCTGAAATCTCACCAAACATTTTTTCACCCAATCTTGATGATACTTGCAGGCAATGATCAGTACACCAATCCCACTTGGCTCACCAAATTTCGTTCTTCTAGGTTAAACCGTTCTTTTGCAGTAACCGTTTTCATGTTTAGGTTTCACTCTGTTTTCTCCTATATGGATACATGTAGTTGGAACTCTAAATCGAACACGGTTTGTGCTAGCTCTTTGAAACTTGGCACAATTATAAAGTTCCTAGTTCTATCGCTATGGTTTGTGTCCTATTGAAGTAGCCCCAAGCAGAGACTGACGAGAATCAAATTAATTGAAATTGGTTGTCAAGCTTCCAAAAAACTACGAGTTTCCTGAAATATCAGCAAACATTTGTTCCCCCAATCTTGATGATACTTGCAGTTCATGATCAGTACACCAATCCCACTTGGCTCACCAAATTTCGTTCTTCTAGGTTAAACCGTTCCTTTGCAGTAACCGTTTTCATGTTTAGGTTTCACTCTGTTTTCTCCTATATGGATACATGTAGTTGGAACACTAAATCAAACACGGTTTGTGCTAATTCTTTGAAACTTGGCACAATAATGTAGTTCCAAGTTCTATGGCTATGGTTTGTGTCCTATTGAAGTAGCCCGAAGCAGAGACTGACGAGAATCACTTTCATTGAAAGGGGTTGCCAAGCTTCCGTAAAACTACGGGTTTCCTGAAATCTCAGCAAACATTTTTTCACCCAATCTTGATGAGACTTGCAGGTAATGATCAGTACCCCAATCCCACTTGGCTCACCAAATTTCGTTCTTCTAGGTTAAACCGTTCCTTTGCAGGAACCGTTTTCATGTTTAGGTTTCACTCTATTTTCTCCTATATGGATACATGTAGTTGGAACTCTAAATCAAACACGGTTTGTGCTAGCTCTTTGAAACTTGGCACAATAATGTACTTCCAAGTTCTATGGCTATGGTTTGTGTCCTATTGAAGTAGCCCCAAGCAGAGACTGACGAGAATCACTTTCATTGAAAGGTTTTGCCAAGCTTCCAAAAAACTACGAGTTTCCTGAAATCTCACCAAACATTTTTTCACCAAACTTGATGATACTTGCAGGTAATGATCAGTAATCCAATCCCACTTGGCTCACCAAATTTCGTTCTTCTAGGTTAAACCGTTCCTTTGCAGTAACCGTTTTCATGTTTAGGTTTCACTCAATTTTCTCCTATATGGATACATGTAGTTGGAACTCTAAATCAAAGACGGTTTGTGCTAGCTCTTTTAAACTTGGCACATTAATGTAGTTCCAAGTTCTATGGCTATGGTTTGTGTCCTATTGAAGTAGCCCCAAGCAGAGACTGACGAGAATCACTTTCATTGAAAGTGGTTGCCAAGATTCCAAAAAACTACGAGTTTCCTGAAATCTCACCAAACATTTTTTCACCCAATCTTGATGATACTTGCAGGTAATGATCAGTACACCAATCCCACTTGGCTCACAAAATTTCGTTCTTCTAGGTTAAACCGTTCCTTTGCAGTAACCGTTTTCATGTTTAGGTTTCACTCTGTTTTCTCCTATATGGATACATGTAGTTGGAACTCTAAATCAAACACGGTTTGTGCTAGCTCTTTGAAACTTGGCACAATAATATAGTTCCAAGTTCTATGGCTATGGTTTGTGTCCTATTGAAGTAGCCTCAAGCAGAGACTGACGAGAATCACTTTCATTGAAAGGGGTTGCCAAGTTCCAAAAATCTACGAGTTTCCTGAAATCTCAGCAAACAATTTTTCACTAATCTTGATGATACTTGCAGGAAATGATCAGTAATCCAATCACAATTGGCTCACCAAATTTCGTTCTTCTAGGTTAAACCGTTCCTTTGCAGTAACCGTTTTCATGTTTAGGTTTCACTCTGTTTTCTCCTTTATGGATACATGTAGTTGGAACTCTAAATCAAACACGGTTTGTGCTAATTCTTTGAAACTTGGCACAATAATGTAGTTCCAAGTTCTATCGCTATGGTTTGTGTCCTATTGAAGTAGCCCCAAGCAGAGACTGACGAGAATCACTTTCATTGAAAGGGGTTGCCAAGCTTCCGTAAAACTACGAGTTTCCTGAAATCTCACCAAACATTTTTTCACCCAATCTTGATGATACTTGCAGGTAATGATCAGTAATCCAATCCCACTTGGCTCACCAAATTTCCTTCTTCTAGGTTAAACCGTTCCTTTGCAGTAACCGTTTTCATGTTTAGGTTTTACTCTGTTTTCTCCTTTATGGATACATGTAGTTGGAACTCTAAATCAAACACGGTTTGTGCTAGCTCTTTGAAACTTGGCACAATAATGTAGTTCCAAGTTCTATCGCTATGGTTTGTGTCCTATTGAAGTAGCCCCAAGCAGAGACTGACGAGAATCACTTTCATTGAAAGGTTTTGCCAAGCTTCCAAAAAAACTACGAGTTTCCTGACATCTCAGCAAACATTTTTTCACCAATCTTGATGATACTTGCAGGTAATGATCAGTAATCCAATCACACTTGGCTCACCAAATTTCGTTCTTCTAGGTTAAACCGTTCCTTTGCAGTAACCGTTTTCATGTTTAGGTTTCACTCTGTTTTCTCCTATATGGATACATGTATTTGGAACTCTAAATCAAACACGGTTTGTGCTAGCTCTTTGAAACTTGGCACAATAATGTAGTTCCAAGTTCTATCGCTATGGTTTTTGTCCTATTGAAGTAGCCCCAAGCAGAGACTGACCAGAATCACTTTCATTGAAAGTGGTTGCCAAGCTTCCAAAAAACTACGAGTTTCCTGAAATCTCACCAAACATTTTTTCACCCAATCTTGATGATACTTGCAGGCAATGATCAGTACACCAATCCCACTTGGCTCACCAAATTTCGTTCTTCTAGGTTAAACCGTTCCTTTGCAGTAAACGTTTTCATGTTTAGGTTTCACTCTGTTTTCTCCTATATGGATACATGTAGTTGGAACTCTAAATCAAACACGGTTTTTGCTAGCTCTTTGAAACTTGGCACAATAATATAGTTCCAAGTTCTATGGCTATGGTTTGTGTCCTATTGAAGTAGCCTCAAGCAGAGACTGACGAGAATCACTTTCATTGAAAGGGGTTGCCAAGCTTCCAAAAATCTACGAGTTTCCTGAAATCTCAGCAAACAATTTTTCACTAATCTTGATGATACTTGCAGGAAATGATCAGTAATCCAATCCCACTTGGCTCACGAAATTTCGTTCTTCTAGGTTAAACCGTTCCTTTGCAGTAACCGTTTTCATGTTTAGGTTTCACTCTGTTTTCTCCTTTATGGATACATGTATTTGGAACTCTAAATCAAACACGGTTTGTGCTAATTCTTTGAAACTTGGCACAATAATGTAGTTCCAAGTTCTATCGCTATGGTTTGTGTCCTATTGAAGTAGCCCCAAGCAGAGACTGACCAGAATCACTTTCATTGAAAGTGGTTGCCAAGCTTCCAAAAAACTACGAGTTTCCTGAAATCTCACCAAACATTTTTTCACCCAATCTTGATGATACTTGCAGGCAATGATCAGTACACCAATCCCACTTGGCTCACCAAATTTCGTTCTTCTAGGTTAAACCGTTCCTTTGCAGTAACCGTTTTCATGTTTAGGTTTCACTCTGTTTACTCCCATATGGATACATGTAGTTGGAACTCTAAATCAAACACGGTTTGTGCTAGCTCTTTGAAACTTGGCACAATAATATAGTTCCAAGTTCTATGGCTATGGTTTGTGTCCTATTGAAGTAGCCCCAAGCAGAGACTGACGAGAATCACTTTCATTGAAAGGGGTTGCCAAGCTTCCAAAAATCTACGAGTTTCCTGAAATCTCAGCAAACATTTTTTCAGCAATCTTGATGATACTTGCAGGTAATGATCAGTAATCCAATCCCACTTGGCTCACCAAATTTCGTTCTTCTAGGTTAAACCGTTCCTTTGCAGTAACCGTTTTCATGTTTTGGTTTCACTCTGTTTTCTCCTATATGGATACATGTAGTTGGAACTCTAAATCAAACACGGTTTGTGCTAATTCTTTGAAACTTGGCACAATAATGTAGTTCCAAGTTGTATCGCTATGGATTGTGTCCTATTGAAGTAGCCCCAAGCAGAGACTGACGAGAATCACTTTCATTGAAAGGGGTTGCCAAGCTTCCAAAAATCTACGAGTTTCCTGAAAACTCAGCAAACATTTTTTCAGCAATCTTGATGATACTTGCAGGTAATGATCAGTAATCCAATCCCACTTGGCTCACCAAATTTCGTTCTTCTAGGTTAAACTGGTTCCTTTGCAGTAACCGTTTTCATGTTTTGGTTTCACTCTGTTTTCTCCTATATGGATACATGTAGTTGGAACTCTAAATCAAACACGGTTTGTGCTAATTCTTTGAAACTTGGCACAATAATGTAGTTCCAAGTTCTATCGCTATGGTTTGTGTCCTATTGAAGTAGCCCCAAGCAGAGACTGACGAGAATCACTTTCATTGAAAGGGGTTGCCAAGCTTCCGTAAAACTACGAGTTTCCTGAAATCTCAGCAAACATTTTTTCACCCAATCTTGATGATACTTGCAGGTAATGATCAGTACACAAATCCCACTTGGCTCACCAAATTTCGTTCTTCTAGGTTAAACCGTTCCTTTGCAGTAACCGTTTTCATGTTTAGGTTTCACTCTATTTTCTCCTATATGGATACATGTAGTTGGTACTCTAAATCAAACACGGTTTGTGCTAGCTCTTTGAAACTTGGCACAATAATGTAGTTCCAAGTTCTATGGCTATGGTTTGTGTCCTATTGAAGTAGCCCCAAGCAGAGACTGACGAGAATCACTTTCATTGAAAGGTGTTGCCAAGCTTCCAAAAAAACTACGAGTTTCCTGAAATCTCACCAAACATTTTTTCACCAATCTTGATAATACTTGCAGGTAATGATCAGTAATCCAATCACACTTGGCTCACCAAATTTCGTTCTTCTAGGTTAAACCGTTCCTTTGCAGGAACCGTTTTCATGTTTAGGTTTCACTGTTTTCTCCTATATGGATACATGTAGTTGGAACTCTAAATCAAACACGGTTTGTGCTAATTCTTTGAAACTTTGCACAATAATGTAATTCCAAGTTCTATCGCTATGGTTTGTGTCCTATTGAAGTAGCCCGAAGCAGAGACTGAGGAGAATCACTTTCATTGAAAGGGGTTGCCAAGCTTCCGTAAAACTACGAGTTTCCTGAAATCTCACCAAACATTTTTTCACCCAATCTTGATGATACTTGCAGGTAATGATCACTACACCAATCCCACTTGGCTCACCAAATTTCGTTCTTCTAGGTTAAACCGTTCCTTTGCAGTAACCGTTTTCATGTTTAGGTTTCACTCTGTTTTCTCCTATATGGATACATGTATTTGGAACTCTAAATCAAACACGGTTTGTGCTAGCTCTTTGAAACTTGGCACAATAATGTAGTTCCAAGTTCTATCGCTATGGTTTGTGTCCTATTGAAGTAGCCCCAAGCAGAGTCTGACGAGAATCACTTTCATTGAAAGGTTTTGCCAAGCTTCCAAAAAAACTACGAGTTTCCTGAAATCTCACCAAACATTTTTTCACCAATCTTGATGATACTTGCAGGTAATGATCAGTAATCCAATCACACTTGGCTCACCAAATTTCGTTCTTCTAGGTTAAACCGTTCCTTTGCAGTAACCGTTTTCATGTTTAGGTTTCACTCAATTTTCTCCTATATGGATACATGTAGTTGGAACTCTAAATCAAAGACGGTTTGTGCTAGCTCTTTGAAACTTGGCACAATAATGTAGTTCCAAGTTCTATCGCTATGGTTTGTGTCCTATTGAAGTAGCCCCAAGCAGAGACTGACGAAAATCACTTTCATTGAAAGTGGTTGCCAAGCTTCCAAAAAACTACGAGTTTCCTGAAATCTCAGCAAACATTTTTTCACCCAATCTTGATGATACTTGCAGGTAATGATCAGTACACAAATCCCACTTGGCTCACCAAATTTCGTTCTTCTAGGTTAAACCGTTCCTTTGCAGTAACCGTTTTCATGTTTAGGTTTCACTCTATTTTCTCCTTATGGATACATGTAGTTGGTACTCTAATCAAACACGGTTTGTGCTAGCTCTTTGAAACTTGGCACAATAATGTAGTTCCAAGTTCTATGGCTATGGTTTGTGTCCTATTGAAGTAGCCCCAAGCAGAGACTGACGAGAATCACTTTCATTGAAAGGGGTTGCCAAGCTTCCGAAAAAACTACGAGTTTCCTGAAATCTCACCAAACATTTTTTCACCAATCTTGATAATACTTGCAGGTAATGATCAGTAATCCAATCACACTTGGCTCACCAAATTTCGTTCTTCTAGGTTAAACCGTTCCTTTGCAGGAACCGTTTTCATGTTTAGGTTTCACTGTTTTCTCCTATATGGATACATGTTGTTGGAACTCTAAATCAAACACGGTTTGTGCTAATTCTTTGAAACTTGGCACAATAATGTAGTTCCAAGTTCTATCGCTATGATTTGTGTCCTATTGAAGTAGCCCGAAGCAGAGACTGACGAGAATCACTTTCATTGAAAGGGGTTGCCAAGCTTCCGTAAAACTAGAGTTTCCTGAAATCTCACCAAACATTTTTTCACCCAATCTTGATGATACTTGCAGGTAATGATCAGTAATCCAATCCCACTTGGCTCACCAAATTTCGTTCTTCTAGGTTAAACCGTTCCTTTGCAGTAACCGTTTTCATGTTTAGGTTTCACTCTGTTTTCTCCTATATGGATACATGTATTTGGAACTCTAAATCAAACACGGTTTGTGCTAGCTCTTTGAAACTTGGCACAATAATGTAGTTCCAAGTTCTATCGCTATGGTTTGTGTCCTATTGAAGTAGCCCCAAGCAGAGACTGACGAGAATCACTTTCATTGAAAGGTTTTGCCAAGCTTCCAAAAAAACTACGAGTTTCCTGAAATCTCAGCAAACATTTTTTCACCCAATCTTGATGAGACTTGCAGGTAATGATCAGTACCCCAATCCCACTTGGCTCACCAAATTTCGTTCTTCTAGGTTAAACCGTTCCTTTGCAGGAACCGTTTTCATGTTTAGGTTTCACTCTATTTTCTCCTATATGGATACATGTAGTTGGAACTCTAAATCAAACACGGTTTGTGCTAGCTCTTTGAAACTTGGCACAATAATGTACTTCCAAGTTCTATGGCTATGGTTTGTGTCCTATTGAAGTAGCCCCAAGCAGAGACTGACGAGAATCACTTTCATTGAAAGGTTTTGCCAAGCTTCCAAAAAAACTACGAGTTTCCTGAAATCTCACCAAACATTTTTTCACCAATCTTGATGATACTTGCAGGTAATGATCAGTAATCCAATCACACTTGGCTCACCAAATTTCGTTCTTCTAGGTTAAACCGTTCCTTTGCAGTAACCGTTTTCATGTTTAGGTTTCACTCAATTTTCTCCTATATGGATACATGTAGTTGGAACTCTAAATCAAAGACGGTTTGTGCTAGCTCTTTGAAACTTGGCACATTAATGTAGTTCCAAGTTCTATCGCTATGGTTTGTGTCCTATTGAAGTAGCCCCAAGCAGAGACTGACGAGAATCACTTTCATTGAAAGTGGTTGCCAAGCTTCCAAAAAACTACGAGTTTCCTGAAATCTCACCAAACATTTTTTCACCCAAACTTGATGATACTTGCAGGTAATGATCAGTACACAAATCCCACTTGGCTCACAAAATTTCGTTCTTCTAGGTTAAACCGTTCCTTTGCAGTAACCATTTTTATGTTTAGGTTTCACTCTGTTTTCTCCTATATGGATACATGTAGTTGGAACTCTAAATCAAACACGGTTTGTGCTAGCTCTTTGAAACTTGGCACAATAATATAGTTCCAAGTTCTATGGCTATGGTTTGTGTCCTATTCTAGTAGCCTCAAGCAGAGACTGACGAGAATCACTTTCATTGAAAGGGGTTGCCAAGCTTCCAAAAATCTACGAGTTTCCTGAAATCTCAGCAAACAATTTTTCACTAATCTTGATGATACTTGCAGGAAATGATCAGTAATCCAATCCCACTTGGCTCACCAAATTTCGTTCTTCTAGGTTAAACCGTTCCTTTGCAGTAACCGTTTTCATGTTTAGGTTTCACTCTGTTTTCTCCTTTATGGATACATGTAGTTGGAACTCTAAATCAAACACGGTTTGTGCTAGCTCTTTGAAACTTGGCACAATTATAAAGTTCCTAGTTCTATCGCTATGGTTTGTGTCCTATTGAAGTAGCCCCAAGCAGAGACTGACGAGAATCAAATTAATTGAAATTGGTTGTCAAGCTTCCAAAAAACTACGAGTTTCCTGAAATATCAGCAAACATTTGTTCCCCCAATCTTGATGATACTTGCAGTTCATGATCAGTACACCAATCCCACTTGGCTCACCAAATTTCGTTCTTCTAGGTTAAACCGTTCCTTTGCAGTAACCGTTTTCATGTTTAGGTTTCACTCTGTTTTCTCCTATATGGATACATGTATTTGGAACTCTAAATCAAACACGGTTTGTGCTAATTCTTTGAAACTTGGCACAATACTGTAGTTCCAAGTTCTATCGCTATGGTTTGTGTCCTATTGAAGTAGCCCGAAGCAGAGACTGACGAGAATCACTTTCATTGAAAGGGGTTGCCAAGCTTCCGTAAAACTACGAGTTTCCTGAAATCTCAGCAAACATTTTTTCACCCAATCTTGATGATACTTGCAGGTAATGATCAGTACACCAATCCCACTTGGCTCACCAAATTTCGTTCTTCTAGGTTAAACCGTTCCTTTGCAGTAACCGTTTTCATGTTTAGGTTTCACTCTGTTTTCTCCTATATGGATACATGTATTTGGAACTCTAAATCAAACACGGTTTGTGCTAGCTCTTTGAAACTTGGCACAATAATGTAGTTCCTAGTTCTATCGCTATGGTTTGTGTCCTATTGAAGTAGCCCCAAGCAGAGACTGACGATAATCACATTCATTGAAAGGGGTTGCCAATCTTCCAAAAATCTACGAGTTTCCTGAAATCTCAGCAAACATTTTTTCACCCAATCTTGATGATACTTGCAGGTAATGATCAGTACACCAATCCCACTTGGCTCACCAAATTTCGTTCTTCTAGGTTAAACCGTTCCTTTGCAGTAACCGTTTTCATGTTTAGGTTTCACTCTGTTTTCTCCTATATGGATACATGTAGTTGGAACTCTAAGTCAAACACGGTTTGTGCTAGCTCTTTGAAACTTGGCACAATAATGTAGTTCCAAGTTCTATCGCTATGGTTTGTGTCCTATTGAAGTAGCCCGAAGCAGAGACTGATGAGAATCACTTTCATTGAAAGTTTTTGCCAAGCTTCCAAAAAAACTACGAGTTTCCTGAAATCTCACCAAACATTTTTTCACCAATCTTGATGATACTTGCAGGTAATGATCAGTACACCAATCCCACTTGGCTCACCATATTTCATTCTTCTATGTTAAACCGTTCCTTTGCAGTAACCGTTTTCATGTTTAGGTTTCACTCTGTTTTCTCCTATATGGATACATGTAGTTGGAACTCTAAATCAAACACGGTTTGTGCTAATTCTTTGAAACTTCGCACAATAATGTAGTTCCAAGTTCTATCGCTATGGTTTGTGTCCTATTGAAGTAGCCCCAAGCAGAGACTGACGAGATTCACTTTCATTGAAAGGGGTTGCCAAGCTTCCGTAAAACTACGAGTTTCCTGAAATCTCAGCAAACATTTTTTCACCAATCTTGATGATACTTGCAGGTAATGATCAGTAATCCAATCACACTTGACTAACCAAATTTCGTTCTTCTAGGTTAAACCGTTCCTTTCCAGTAACCGTTTTCATGTTTAGGTTTCACTCAATTTTCTCCTATATGGATACATGTAGTTGGAACTCTAAATCAAAGACGGTTTGTGCTAGCTCTTTGAAACTTGGCACAATAATGTAGTTCCAAGTTCTATCGCTATGGTTTGTGTCCTATTGAAGTAGCCCCAAGCAGAGACTGACGAGAATCACTTTCATTGAAATGGGTTGCCAAGCTTCCAAAAAACTACGAGTTCCCTGAAATCTCAGCAAACATTTTCTCACCCAATCTTGATGATACTTGCAGGTAATGATCAGTACACCAATCCCACTTGGCTCACCAAAATTCGTTCTTCTAGGTTAAACCGTTCCTTTGCAGTAACCGTTTTCATGTTTAGGTTTCACTCTGTTTTCTCCTATATGGATACATGTAGTTGGAACTCTAAATCAAACACGGTTTGTGCTAGCTCTTTGAAACTTGGCACAATAATATAGTTCCAAGTTCTATGGCTATGGTTTGTGTCCTATTGAAGTAGCCCCAAGCAGAGACTGACGAGAATCACTTTAATTGAAAGGGGTTGCCAAGCTTCCAAAAATCTACGAGTTTCCTGAAATCTCAGCAAACATTTTTTCACCAATCTTGATGATACTTGCAGGTAATGATCAGTAATCCAATCCCACTTGGCTCACCAAATTTCGTTCTTCTAGGTTAAACCGTTCCTTTGCAGTAACCGTTTTCATGTTTATGTTTCACTCTGTTTTCTCCTATATGGATACATGTAGTTGGAACACTAAATCAAACACGGTTTGTGCTAATTCTTTGAAACTTGGCACAATAATGTAGTTCCAAGTTCTATGGCTATGGTTTGTGTCCTATTGAAGTAGCCCGAAGCAGAGACTGACGAGAATCACTTTCATTGAAAGGGGTTGCCAAGCTTCCGTAAACTACGGGTTTCCTGAAATCTCAGCAAACATTTTTTCACCCAATCTTGATGAGACTTGCAGGTAATGATCAGTACCCCAATCCCACTTGGCTCACCAAATTTCGTTCTTCTAGGTTAAACCGTTCCTTTGCAGGAACCGTTTTCATGTTTAGGTTTCACTCTATTTTCTCCTATATGGATAAATGTAGTTGGAACTCTAAATCAAACACGGTTTGTGCTAGCTCTTTGAAACTTGGCACAATAATGTACTTCCAAGTTCTATGGCTATGGTTTGTGTCCTATTGAAGTAGCCGCAAGCAGAGACTGACGAGAATCACTTTCATTGAAAGGTTTTGCCAAGCTTCCAAAAATCTACGAGTTTCCTGAAATCTCACCAAACATTTTTTCACCAATCTTGATGATACTTGCAGGTAATGATCAGTAATCCAATCACACTTGGCTCACCAAATTTCGTTCTTCTAGGTTAAACCGTTCCTTTGCAGTAACCGTTTTCATGTTTAGGTTTCACTCAATTTTCTCCTATATGGATACATGTAGTTGGAACTCTAAATCAAAGACGGTTTGTGCTAGCTCTTTGAAACTTGGCACATTAATGTAGTTCCAAGTTCTATCGCTATGGTTTGTGTCCTATTGAAGTAGCCCCAAGCAGAGACTGACGAGAATCACTTTCATTGAAAGTGGTTGCCAAGCTTCCAAAAAACTACGAGTTTCCTGAAATCTCACCAAACATTTTTTCACCCAATCTTGATGATACTTGCAGGTAATGATCAGTACACCAATCCCACTTGGCTCACAAAATTTCGTTCTTCTAGGTTAAACTGTTCCTTTGCAGTAACCGTTTTCATGTTTAGGTTTCACTCTGTTTTCTCCTATATGGATACATGTAGTTGGAACTCTAAATCAAACACGGTTTTGTGCTAGCTCTTTGAAACTTGGCACAATAATATAGTTCCAAGTTCTATGGCTATGGTTTGTGTCCTATTGAAGTAGCCTCAAGCAGAGACTGACGAGAATCACTTTCATTGAAAGGGGTTGCCAAGCTTCCAAAAATCTACGAGTTTCCTGAAATCTCAGCAAACAATTTTTCACTAATCTTGATGATACTTGCAGGAAATGATCAGTAATCCAATCCCACTTGGCTCACCAAATTTCGTTCTTCTAGGTTAAACCGTTCCTTTGCAGTAACCGTTTTCATGTTTAGGTTTCACTCTGTTTTCTCCTTTATGGATACATGTAGTTGGAACTCTAAATCAAACACGGTTTGTGCTAGCTCTTTGAAACTTGGCACAATTATAAAGTTCCTAGTTCTATCGCTATGGTTTGTGTCCTATTGAAGTAGCCCCAAGCAGAGACTGACGAGAATCAAATTAATTGAAATTGGTTGTCAAGCTTCCAAAAAACTACGAGTTTCCTGAAATATCAGCAAACATTTGTTCCCCCAATCTTGATGATACTTGCAGTTCATGATCAGTACACCAATCCCACTTGGCTCACCAAATTTCGTTCTTCTAGGTTAAACCGTTCCTTTGCAGTAACCGTTTTCATGTTTAGGTTTCACTCTATTTTCTCCTATATGGATACATGTAGTTGGAACTCTAAATCAAACACGGTTTGTGCTAGCTCTTTGAAACTTGGCACAATAATGTAGTTCCAAGTTCTATGGCTATGGTTTGTGTCCTATTGAAGTAGCCCCAAGCAGAGACTGACGATAATCACATTCATTGAAAGGGGTTGCCAAGCTTCCAAAAAACTACGAGTTTCCTGAAATCTCAGCAAACATTTTTTCACCCAATCTTGATGATACTTGCAGGTAATGATCAGTACACCAATCCCACTTGGCTCACCAAATTTCGTTCTTCTAGGTTAAACCGTTCCTTTGCAGTAACCGTTTTCATGTTTAGGTTTCACTCTGTTTTCTCCTATATGGATACATGTAGTTGGAACTCTAAATCAAACACGGTTTGTGCTAGCTCTTTGAAACTTGGCACAATAATGTAGTTCCAAGTTCTATCGCTATGGTTTGTGTCCTATTGAAGTAGCCCGAAGCAGAGACTGATGAGAATCACTTTCATTGAAAGGTTTTGCCAAGCTTCCAAAAAAACTACGAGTTTCCTGAAATCTCACCAAACATTTTTTCACCAATCTTGATGATACTTGCAGGTAATGATCAGAAATCCAATCACACTTGACTAACCAAATTTCGTTCTTCTAGGTTAAACCGTTCCTTTCCAGTAACCGTTTTCATGTTTAGGTTTCACTCAATTTTCTCCTATATGGATACATGTAGTTGGAACTCTAAATCAAAGACGGTTTGTGCTAGCTCTTTGAAACTTGGCACAATAATGTAGTTCCAAGTTCTATGGCTATGGTTTGTGTCCTATTGAAGTAGGCCCAAGCAGAGACTGACGAGAATCACTTTCATTGAAAGTGGTTGCCAAGCTTCCAAAAAACTACGAGTTCCCTGAAATCTCAGCAAACATTTTCTCACCCAATATTGATGATACTTGCAGGTAATGATCAGTACACCAATCCCACTTGGCTCACCAAATTTCGTTCTTCTAGGTTAAACCGTTCCTTTGCAGTAACCGTTTTCATGTTTAGGTTTCACTCTGTTTTCTCCTATATGGATGCATGTAGTTGCAACTCTAAATCAAACACGGTTTGTGCTAGCTCTTTGAAACTTGGCACAATAATATAGTTCCAAGTTCTATGGCTATGGTTTGTGTCCTATTGAAGTAGCCCCAAGCAGAGACTGACGAGAATCACTTTAATTGAAAGGGGTTGCCAAGCTTCCAAAAATCTACGAGTTTCCTGAAATCTCACCAAACATTTTTTCACCAATCTTGATGATACTTGCAGGTAATGATCAGTAATCCAATCCCACTTGGCTCACCAAATTTCGTTCTTCTAGGTTAAACCGTTCCTTTGCAGTAACCGTTTTCATGTTTATGTTTCACTCTGTTTTCTCCTATATGGATACATGTAGTTGGAACACTAAATCAAACACGGTTTGTGCTAATTCTTTGAAACTTGGCACAATAATGTAGTTCCAAGTTCTATGGCTATGGTTTGTGTCCTATTGAAGTAGCCCGAAGCAGAGACTGACGAGAATCACTTTCATTGAAAGGGGTTGCCAAGCTTCCGTAAAACTACGAGTTTCCTGAAATCTCAGCAAACATTTTTTCACCCAATCTTGATGAGACTTGCAGGTAACGATCAGTACCCCAATCCCACTTGGCTCACCAAATTTCGTTCTTCTAGGTTAAACCGTTCCTTTGCAGTAACCGTTTTCATGTTTAGGTTTCACTCTATTTTCTCCTATATGGATACATGTAGTTGGAACTCTAAATCAAACACGGTTTGTGCTAGCTCTTTGAAACTTGGCACAATAATGTAGTTCCTAGTTCTATCGCTATGGTTTGTGTCCTATTGAAGTAGCCCCAAGCAGAGACTGACGACAATCACATTCATTGAAAGGGGTTAACAAGCTTCCAAAAAACTATGAGTTTCCTGAAATCTCAGCAAACATTTTTTCACCAATCTTGATGATACTTGCAGGTAATGATCAGTAATCCAATCACACTTGGCTAACCAAATTTCGTTCTTCTAGGTTAAACCGTTCCTTTCCAGTAACCGTTTTCATGTTTAGGTTTCACTCAATTTTCTCCTATATGGATACATGTAGTTGGAACTCTAAATCAAAGACGGTTTGTGCTAGCTTTTTGAAACTTGGCACAATAATGTAGTTCCAAGTTCTATCGCTATGGTTTGTGTCCTATTGAAGTAGCCCCAAGCAGAGACTGACGAGAATCACTTTCATTGAAAGTGGTTGCCAAGCTTCCAAAAAACTACGAGTTTCCTGAAATCTCACCAAACATTTTTTCACCCAATCTTGATGATACTTGCAGGTAATGATCAGTACACCAATCCCACTTGGCTCACAAAATTTCCTTCTTCTAGGTTAAACCGTTCCTTTGCAGTAACCGTTTTCATGTTTAGGTTTCACTCTGTTTTCTCCTATATGGATACGTGTAGTTGGAACTCTAAATCAAACACGGTTTGTGCTAGCTCTTTGAAACTTGGCACAATAATATAGTTCCAAGTTCTATGGCTATGGTTTGTGTCCTATTGAAGTAGCCCCAAGCAGAGACTGACGATAATCACATTCATTGAAAGGGGTTGCCAAGCTTCCAAAAAACTACGAGTTTCCTGAAATCTCAGCAAACATTTTTTCACCCAATCTTGATGATACTTGCAGGTAATGATCAGTACACCAATCCCACTTGGCTCACCAAATTTCGTTCTTCTAGGTTAAACCGTTCCTTTGCAGTACCCGATTTCATGTTTAGGTTTCACTCTGTTTTCTCCTATATGGATACATGTAGTTGGAACTCTAAATCAAACACGGTTTGTGCTAGCTCTTTGAAACTTGGCACAATAATGTACTTCCAAGTTCTATGGCTATGGTTTGTGTCCTATTGAAGTAGCCCCAAGCAGAGACTGACGAGAATCACTTTCATTGAAAGGTTTTGCCAAGCTTCCAAAAAAAACTACGAGTTTCCTGAAATCTCACCAAACATTTTTTCACCCAATCTTGATGAGACTTGCAGGTAATGATCAGTACCCCAATCCCACTTGGCTCACCAAATTTCGTTCTTCTAGGTTAAACCGTTCCTTTGCAGTAACCGTTTTCATGTTTAGGTTTCACTCAATTTTCTCCTATATGGATACATGTAGTTGGAACTCTAAATCAAAGACGGTTTGTGCTAGCTCTTTGAAACTTGGCACATTAATGTAGTTCCAAGTTCTATCGCTATGGTTTGTGTCCTATTGAAGTAGCCCCAAGCAGAGACTGACGAGAATCACTTTCATTGAAAGTGGTTGCCAAGCTTCCAAAAAACTACGAGTTTCCTGAAATCTCACCAAACATTTTTTCACCCAATCTTGATGATACTTGCAGGTAATGATCAGTACACCAATCCCACTTGGCTCACAAAATTTCGTTCTTCTAGGTTAAACCGTTCCTTTGCAGTAACCGTTTTCATGTTTGGTTTCACTCTGTTTTCTCCTATATGGATACATGTAGTTGGAACTCTAAATCAAACACGGTTTGTGCTAGCTATTTGAAACTTGGCACAATAATGTACTTCCAAGTTCTATGGCTATGGTTTGTGTCCTATTGAAGTAGCCCGAAGCAGAGACTGATGAGAATCACTTTCATTGAAAGTTTTTGCCAAGCTTCCAAAAAAACTACGAGTTTCCTGAAATCTCACCAAACATTTTTTCACCAATCTTGATGATACTTGCAGGTAATGATCAGTACACCAATCCCACTTGGCTCACCATATTTCGTTCTTCTAGGTTAAACCGTTCCTTTGCAGTAACCGTTTTCATGTTTAGGTTTCACTCTGTTTTCTCCTATATGGATACATGTTGTTGGAACTCTAAATCAAACACGGTTTGTGCTAATTCTTTGAAACTTGGCACAATAATGTAGTTCCAAGTTCTATCGCTATGGTTTGTGTCCTATTGAAGTAGCCCGAAGCAGAGACTGACGAGAATCACTTTCATTGAAAGGGGTTGCCAAGCTTCCGTAAAACTACGAGTTTCCTGAAATCTCAGCAAACATTTTTTTCACCCAATCTTGATGATACTTGCAGGTAATGATCAGTACACCAATCCCACTTGGCTCACCAAATTTCGTTCTTCTAGGTTAAACCGTTCCTTTGCAGTAACCGTTTTCATGTTTAGGTTTCACTCTATTTTCTCCTATATGGATACATATAGTTGGAACTCTAAATCAAACACGGTTTGTGCTAGCTCTTTGAAACTTGGCACAATAATGTAGTTCCAAGTTCTATGGCTATGGTTTGTGTCCTATTGAAGTAGCCCCAAGCAGAGACTGACGATAATCACATTCATTGAAAGGGGTTGCCAAGCTTCCAAAAAAACTACGAGTTTCCTGAAATCTCAGCAAACATTTTTTCACCCAATCTTGATGATACTTGCAGGTAATGATCAGTACACCAATCCCACTTGGCTCACAAAATTTCGTTCTTCTAGGTTAAACCGTTCCTTTGCAGTAACCGTTTTCATGTTTAGGTTTCACTCTGTTTTCTCCTATATGGATACATGTAGTTGGAACTCTAAATCAAACACGGTTTGTGCTAGCTCTTTGAAACTTGGCACAATAATATAGTTCCAAGTTCTATGGCTATGGTTTGTGTCCTATTGAAGTAGCCCCAAGCAGAGACTGACGAGAATCACTTTAATTGAAAGGGGTTGCCAAGCTTCCAAAAATCTACGAGTTTCCTGAAATCTCAGCAAACATTTTTTCACCAATCTTGATGATACTTGCAGGTAATGATCAGTAATCCAATCCCACTTGGCTCACCAAATTTCGTTCTTCTAGGTTAAACCGTTCCTTTGCAGTAACCGTTTTCATGTTTATGTTTCACTCTGTTTTCTCCTATATGGATACATGTAGTTGGAACACTAAATCAAACACGGTTTGTGCTAATTCTTTGAAACTTGGCACAATAATGTAGTTCCAAGTTCTATGGCTATGGTTTGTGTCCTATTGAAGTAGCCCCAAGCAGAGACTGACGAGAATCACTTTCATTGAAAGGGGTTGCCAAGCTTCCGTAAACTACGGGTTTCCTGAAATCTCAGCAAACATTTTTTCACCCAATCTTGATGAGACTTGCAGGTAATGATCAGTACCCCAATCCCACTTGGCTCACCAAATTTCGTTCTTCTAGGTTAAACCGTTCCTTTGCAGGAACCGTTTTCATGTTTAGGTTTCACTCTATTTTCTCCTATATGGATAAATGTAGTTGGAACTCTAAATCAAACACGGTTTGTGCTAGCTCTTTGAAACTTGGCACAATAATGTACTTCCAAGTTCTATGGCTATGGTTTGTGTCCTATTGAAGTAGCCGCAAGCAGAGACTGACGAGAATCACTTTCATTGAAAGGTTTTGCCAAGCTTCCAAAAATCTACGAGTTTCCTGAAATCTCACCAAACATTTTTTCACCAATCTTGATGATACTTGCAGGTAATGATCAGTAATCCAATCACACTTGGCTCACCAAATTTCGTTCTTCTAGGTTAAACCGTTCCTTTGCAGTAACCGTTTTCATGTTTAGGTTTCACTCAATTTTCTCCTATATGGATACATGTAGTTGGAACTCTAAATCAAAGACGGTTTGTGCTAGCTCTTTGAAACTTGGCACATTAATGTAGTTCCAAGTTCTCTCGCTATGGTTTGTGTCCTATTGAAGTAGCCCCAAGCAGAGACTGACGAGAATCACTTTCATTGAAAGTGGTTGCCAAGCTTCCAAAAAACTACGAGTTTCCTGAAATCTCACCAAACATTTTTTCACCCAATCTTGATGATACTTGCAGGTAATGATCAGTACACCAATCCCACTTGGCTCACAAAATTTCGTTCTTCTAGGTTAAACTGTTCCTTTGCAGTAACCGTTTTCATGTTTAGGTTTCACTCTGTTTTCTCCTATATGGATACATGTAGTTGGAACTCTAAATCAAACACGGTTTGTGCTAGCTCTTTGAAACTTGGCACAATAATATAGTTCCAAGTTCTATGGCTATGGTTTGTGTCCTATTGAAGTAGCCTCAAGCAGAGACTGACGAGAATCACTTTCATTGAAAGGGGTTGCCAAGCTTCCAAAAATCTACGAGTTTCCTGAAATCTCAGCAAACAATTTTTCACTAATCTTGATGATACTTGCAGGAAATGATCAGTAATCCAATCCCACTTGGCTCACCAAATTTCGTTCTTCTAGGTTAAACCGTTCCTTTGCAGTAACCGTTTTCATGTTTAGGTTTCACTCTGTTTTCTCCTTTATGGATACATGTAGTTGGAACTCTAAATCAAACACGGTTTGTGCTAGCTCTTTGAAACTTGGCACAATTATAAAGTTCCTAGTTCTATCGCTATGGTTTGTGTCCTATTGAAGTAGCCCCAAGCAGAGACTGACGAGAATCAAATTAATTGAAATTGGTTGTCAAGCTTCCAAAAAACTACGAGTTTCCTGAAATATCAGCAAACATTTGTTCCCCCAATCTTGATGATACTTGCAGTTCATGATCAGTACACCAATCCCACTTGGCTCACCAAATTTCGTTCTTCTAGGTTAAACCGTTCCTTTGCAGTAACCGTTTTCATGTTTAGGTTTCACTCTGTTTTCTCCTATATGGATACATGTATTTGGAACTCTAAATCAAACACGGTTTGTGCTAATTCTTTGAAACTTGGCACAATACTGTAGTTCCAAGTTCTATCGCTATGGTTTGTGTCCTATTGAAGTAGCCCGAAGCAGAGACTGACGAGAATCACTTTCATTGAAAGGGGTTGCCAAGCTTCCGTAAAACTACGAGTTTCCTGAAATCTCAGCAAACATTTTTCACCCAATCTTGATGATACTTGCAGGTAATGAATCAGTACACCAATCCCACTTGGCTCACCAAATTTCGTTCTTCTAGGTTAAACCGTTCCTTTGCAGTAACCGTTTTCATGTTTAGGTTTCACTCTGTTTTCTCCTATATGGATACATGTATTTGGAACTCTAAATCAAACACGGTTTGTGCTAGCTCTTTGAAACTTGGCACAATAATGTAGTTCCTAGTTCTATCGCTATGGTTTGTGTCCTATTGAAGTAGCCCCAAGCAGAGACTGACGATAATCACATTCATTGAAAGGGGTTGCCAAGCTTCCAAAAATCTACGAGTTTCCTGAAATCTCAGCAAACATTTTTTCACCCAATCTTGATGATACTTGCAGGTAATGATCAGTACACCAATCCCACTTGGCTCACCAAAATTCGTTCTTCTAGGTTAAACCGTTCCTTTGCAGTAACCGTTTTCATGTTTAGGTTTCACTCTGTTTTCTCCTATATGGATACATGTAGTTGGAAATCTAAGTCAAACACGGTTGTGCTAGCTCTTTGAAACTTGGCACAATAATGTAGTTCCAAGTTCTATCGCTATGGTTTGTGTCCTATTGAAGTTGCCCAAAGCAGAGACTGATGAGAATCACTTTCATTGAAAGTTTTGCCAAGCTTCCAAAAAAACTACGAGTTTCCTGAAATCTCACCAAACATTTTTTCACCAATCTTGATGATACTTGCAGGTAATGATCAGTACACCAATCCCACTTGGCTCACCATATTTCATTCTTCTAGGTTAAACCGTTCCTTTGCAGTAACCGTTTTCATGTTTAGTTTCACTCTGTTTTCTCCTATATGGATACATGTAGTTGGAACTCTAAATCAAACACGGTTTGTGCTAATTCTTTGAAACTTGGCACAATAATGTAGTTCCAAGTTCTATCGCTATGGTTTGTGTCCTATTGAAGTAGCCCCAAGCAGAGACTGACGAGATTCACTTTCATTGAAAGGGTTGCCAAGCTTCCGTAAAACTACGAGTTTCCTGAAATCTCAGCAAACATTTTTTTCACCCAATCTTGATGATACTTGCAGGTAATGATCAGTACACCAATCCCACTTGGCTCACCAAATTTCGTTCTTCTAGGTTAAACCGTTCCTTTGCAGTAACCGTTTTCATGTTTAGGTTTCACTCTATTTTTCTCCTATATGGATACATGTAGTTGGAACTCTAAATCAAACACGGTTTGTGCTAGCTCTTTGAAACTTGGCACAATAATGTAGTTCCAAGTTCTATGGCTATGGTTTGTGTCCTATTGAAGTAGCCCCAAGCAGAGACTGACGATAATCACATTCATTGAAAGGGGTTGCCAAGCTTCCAAAAAAACTACGAGTTTCCTGAAATCTCAGCAAACATTTTTTCACCCAATCTTGATGATACTTGCAGGTAATGATCAGTACACCAATCCCACTTGGCTCACCAAATTTCGTTCTTCTAGGTTAAACCGTTCCTTTGCAGTAACCGTTTTCATGTTTAGGTTTCACTCTGTTTTCTCCTATATGGATACATGTAGTTGGAACTCTAAATCAAACACGGTTTGTGCTAGCTCTTTGAAACTTGGCACAATAATGTAGTTCCAAGTTCTATCGCTATGGTTTGTGTCCTATTGAAGTAGCCCGAAGCAGAGACTGATGAGAATCACTTTCATTGAAAGGTTTGCCAAGCTTCCAAAAAAACTACGAGTTTTCCTGAAATCTCACCAAACATTTTTTCACCAATCTTGATGATACTTGCAGGTAATGATCAGAATCCAATCACACTTGACTAACCAAATTTCGTTCTTCTAGGTTAAACCGTTCCCTTTCCAGTAACCGTTTTCATGTTTAGGTTTCACTCAATTTTCTCCTATATGGATACATGTAGTTGGAACTCTAAATCAAAGACGGTTTGTGCTAGCTCTTTGAAACTTGGCACAATAATGTAGTTTCCAAGTTCTATCGCTATGGTTTGTGTCCTATTGAAGTAGCCCCAAGCAGAGACTGACGAGAATCACTTTCATTGAAAGTGGTTGCCAAGCTTCCAAAAAACTACGAGTTCCCTGAAATCTCAGCAAACATTTTCTCACCCAATATTGATGATACTTGCAGGTAATGATCAGTACACCAATCCCACTTGGCTCACCAAATTTCGTTCTTCTAGGTTAAACCGTTCCTTTGCAGTAACCGTTTTCATGTTTAGGTTTCACTCTGTTTCTCCTATATGGATGCATGTAGTTGCAACTCTAAATCAAACACGGTTTGTGCTAGCTCTTTGAAACTTGGCACAATAATATAGTTCCAAGTTCTATGGCTATGGTTTGTGTCCTATTGAAGTAGCCCCAAGCAGAGACTGACGAGAATCACTTTAATTGAAAGGGGTTGCCAAGCTTCCAAAAATCTACGAGTTTCCTGAAATCTCACCAAACATTTTTTCACCAATCTTGATGATACTTGCAGGTAATGATCAGTAATCAATCCACTTGGCTCACCAAATTTCGTTCTTCTAGGTTAAACCGTTCCTTTGCAGTAACCGTTTTCATGTTTATGTTTCACTCTGTTTTCTCCTATATGGATACATGTAGTTGGAACACTAAATCAAACACGGTTTGTGCTAATTCTTTGAAACTTGGCACAATAATGTAGTTCCAAGTTCTATGGCTATGGTTTGTGTCCTATTGAAGTAGCCCGAAGCAGAGACTGACGAGAATCACTTTCATTGAAAGGGGATGCCAAGCTTCCGTAAAACTACGAGTTTCCTGAAATCTCAGCAAACATTTTTTCACCCAATCTTGATGAGACTTGCAGGTAACGATCAGTACCCAATCCCACTTGGCTCACCAAATTTCGTTCTTCTAGGTTAAACCGTTCCTTTGCAGTAACCGTTTTCATGTTTAGGTTTCACTCTATTTTCTCCTATATGGATACATGTAGTTGGAACTCTAAATCAAACACGGTTGTGCTAGCTCTTTGAAACTTGACACAATAATGTAGTTCCTAGTTCTATCGCTATGGTTTGTGTCCTATTGAAGTAGCCCCAAGCAGAGACTGACGACAATCACATTCATTGAAAGGGGTTAACAAGCTTCCAAAAAACTATGAGTTTCCTGAAATCTCAGCAAACATTTTTTCACCAAATCTTGATGATACTTGCAGGTAATGATCAGTAATCCAATCACACTTGGCTAACCAAATTTTCGTTCTTCTAGGTTAAACCGTTCCTTTCCAGTAACCGTTTTCATGTTTAGGTTTCACTCAATTTTCTCCTATATGGATACATGTAGTTGGAACTCTAAATCAAAGACGGTTTGTGCTAGCTTTTTGAAACTTGGCACAATAATGTAGTTCCAAGTTCTATCGCTATGGTTTGTGTCCTATTGAAGTAGCCCCAAGCAGAGACTGACGAGAATCACTTTCATTGAAAGTGGTTGCCAAGCTTCCAAAAAACTACGAGTTTCCTGAAATCTCACCAAACATTTTTTCACCCAATCTTGATGATACTTGCAGGTAATGATCAGTACACCAATCCCACTTGGCTCACAAAATTTCCTTCTTCTAGGTTAAACCGTTCCTTTGCAGTAACCGTTTTCATGTTTAGGTTTCACTCTGTTTTCTCCTATATGGATACGTGTAGTTGGAACTCTAAATCAAACACGGTTTGTGCTAGCTCTTTGAAACTTGGCACAATAATATAGTTCCAAGTTCTATGGCTATGGTTTGTGTCCTATTGAAGTAGCCCCAAGCAGAGACTGACGATAATCACATTCATTGAAAGGGGTTGCCAAGCTTCCAAAAAACTACGAGTTTCCTGAAATCTCAGCAAACATTTTTTCACCCAATCTTGATGATACTTGCAGGTAATGATCAGTACACCAATCCCACTTGGCTCACCAAATTTCGTTCTTCTAGGTTAAACAGTTCCTTTGCAGTACCCGATTTCATGTTTAGGTTTCACTCTGTTTTCTCCTATATGGATACATGTAGTTGGAACTCTAAATCAAACACGGTTTGTGCTAGCTCTTTGAAACTTGGCACAATAATGTACTTCCAAGTTCTATGGCTATGGTTTGTGTCCTATTGAAGTAGCCCCAAGCAGAGACTGACGAGAATCACTTTCATTGAATGTTTTGCCAAGCTTCCAAAAAAAACTACGAGTTTCCTGAAATCTCACCAAACATTTTTTCACCAATCTTGATGATACTTGCAGGTAATGATCAGTAATCCAATCACACTTGGCTCACCAAATTTCGTTCTTCTAGGTTAAACCGTTCCTTTGCAGTAACCGTTTTCATGTTTAGGTTTCACTCAATTTTCTCCTATATGGATACATGTAGTTGGAACTCTAAATCAAAGACGGTTTGTGCTAGCTCTTTGAAACTTGGCACATTAATGTAGTTCCAAGTTCTATCGCTATGGTTTGTGTCCTATTGAAGTAGCCCCAAGCAGAGACTGACGAGAATCACTTTCATTGAAAGGTGGTTTGCCAAGCTTCCAAAAAACTACGAGTTTCCTGAAATCTCACCAAACATTTTTTCACCCAATCTTGATGATACTTGCAGGTAATGATCAGTACACCAATCCACTTGGCTCACAAATTTCGTTCTTCTAGGTAAACCGTTCCTTTGCAGTAACCGTTTTCATGTTTAGGTTTCACTCTGTTTTCTCCTATATGGATACATGTAGTTGGAACTCTAAATCAAACACGGTTTGTGCTAGCTCTTTGAAACTTGGCACAATAATGTACTTCCAAGTTCTATGGCTATGGTTTGTGTCCTATTGAAGTAGCCCGAAGCAGAGACTGATGAGAATCACTTTCATTGAAAGTTTTTGCCAAGCTTCCAAAAAAACTACGAGTTTCCTGAAATCTCACCAAACATTTTTTCACCAATCTTGATGATACTTGCAGGTAATGATCAGTACACCAATCCCACTTGGCTCACCATATTTCGTTCTTCTAGGTTAAACCGTTCCTTTGCAGTAACCGTTTTCATGTTTAGGTTTCACTCTGTTTTCTCCTATATGGATACATGTTGTTGGAACTCTAAATCAAACACGGTTTGTGCTAATTCTTTGAAACTTGGCACAATAATGTAGTTCCAAGTTCTATCGCTATGGTTTGTGTCCTATTGAAGTAGCCCGAAGCAGAGACTGACGAGAATCACTTTCATTGAAAGGGGTTGCCAAGCTTCCGTAAAACTACGAGTTTCCTGAAATCTCAGCAAACATTTTTTCACCCAATCTTGATGATACTTGCAGGTAATGATCAGTACACCAATCCCACTTGGCTCACCAAATTTCGTTCTTCTAGGTTAAACCGTTCCTTTGCAGTAACCTTTTCATGTTTAGGTTTCACTCTATTTTCTCCTATATGGATACATATAGTTGGAACTCTAAATCAAACACGGTTTGTGCTAGCTCTTTGAAACTTGGCACAATAATGTAGTTCCAAGTTCTATGGCTATGGTTTGTGTCCTATTGAAGTAGCCCCAAGCAGAGACTGACGATAATCACATTCATTGAAAGGGGTTGCCAAGCTTCCAAAAAAAACTACGAGTTTCCTGAAATCTCAGCAAACATTTTTTCACCCAATCTTGATGATACTTGCAGGTAATGATCAGTACACCAATCCCACTTGGCTCACAAATTTCGTTCTTCTAGGTTAAACCGTTCCTTTGCAGTAACCGTTTTCATGTTTAGGTTTCACTCTGTTTTCTCCTATATGGATACATGTAGTTGGAACTCTAAATCAAACACGGTTTGTGCTAGCTCTTTGAAACTTGGCACAATAATGTAGTTCCAAGTTCTATCGCTATGGTTTGTGTCCTATTGAAGTAGCCCCAAGCAGAGACTGACGAGAATCACTTTAATTGAAAGGGGTTGCCAAGCTTCCAAAAAATCTACGAGTTTCCTGAAATCTCAGCAAACATTTTTTCACCAATCTTGATGATACTTGCAGGTAATGATCAGTAATCCAATCCCACTTGGCTCACCAAATTTCGTTCTTCTAGGTTAAACCGTTCCTTTGCAGTAACCGTTTTCATGTTTAGGTTTCACTCTGTTTTCTCCTATATGGATACATGTAGTTGGAACACTAAATCAAACACGGTTTGTGCTACCTCTTTGAAACTTGGCACAATAATGTAGATCCAAGTTCTATGGCTATGGTTTGTGTCCTATTGAAGTAGCCCGAAGCAGAGACTGACGAGAATCACTTTCATTGAAAGGGGTTGCCCAAGCTTCCGTAAAACTACGAGTTTCCTGAAATCTCAGCAAACATTTTTCACCCAATCTTGATGAGACTTGCAGGTACTGATCAGTACCCCAATCCCACTTGGCTCACCAAAATTTCGTTCTTCTAGGTTTAAACCGTTCCTTTGCAGTAACCGTTTTCATGTTTAGGTTTCACTCTATTTTCTCCTATATGGATACATGTAGTTGGAACTCTAAATCAAACACGGTTTGTGCTAGCTCTTTGAAACTTGGCACAATAATGTAGTTCCTAGTTCTATCGCTATGGTTTGTGTCCTATTGAAGTAGCCCCAAGCAGAGACTGACGACAATCACATTCATTGAAAGGGGTTAACCAAGCTTCCAAAAAAACTACGAGTTTCCTGAAATCTCAGCAAACATTTTTTCACCAATCTTGATGATACTTGCAGGTAATGATCAGTAATCCAATCACACTTGGCTAACCAAATTTCGTTCTTCTAGGTTAAACCGTTCCTTTCCAGTAACCGTTTTCATGTTTTAGGTTTCACTCAATTTTCTCCTATATGGATACATGTAGTTGGAACTCTAAATCAAAGACGGTTTGTGCTAGCTTTTTGAAACTTGGCACAATAATGTAGTTCCAAGTTCTATCGCTATGGTTTGTGTCCTATTGAAGTAGCCCCAAGCAGAGACTGACGAGAATCACTTTCATTGAAAGTGGTTGCCAAGCTTCCAAAAAACTACGAGTTTCCTGAAATCTCACCAAACATTTTTTCACCCAATCTTGATGATACTTGCAGGTAATGATCACTACACCAATCCCACTTGGCTCACAAAAATTTCCTTCTTCTAGGTTAAACCGTTCCTTTGCAGTAACCGTTTTCATGTTTAGGTTTCACTCTGTTTTCTCCTATATGGATACATGTAGTTGGAACTCTAAATCAAACACGGTTGTGCTAGCTCTTTGAAACTTGGCACAATAATATAGTTCCAAGTTCTATGGCTATGGTTTGTGTCCTATTGAAGTAGCCCCAAGCAGAGACTGACGATAATCACATTCATTGAAAGGGGTTGCCAAGCTTCCAAAAAACTACGAGTTTCCTGAAATCTCAGCAAACATTTTTTCACCAATCTTGATGATACTTGCAGGTAATGATCAGTACACCAATCCCACTTGGCTCACCAAATTTCGTTCTTCTAGGTTAAAACCGTTCCTTTGCAGTACCCGATTTCATGTTTAGGTTTTCACTCTGTTTTCTCCTATATGGATACATGTAGTTGGAACTCTAAATCAAACACGGTTTGTGCTAGCTCTTTGAAACTTGGCACAATAATGTACTTCCAAGTTCTATGGCTATGGTTTGTGTCCTATTGAAGTAGCCCCAAGCAGAGACTGACGAGAATCACTTTCATTGAAAGGTTTTGCCAAGCTTCCAAAAAAAACTACGAGTTTCCTGAAATCTCACCAAACATTTTTTCACCAATCTTGATGATACTTGCAGGTAATGATCAGTAATCCAATCACACTTGGCTCACCAAATTTCGTTCTTCTAGGTTAAACCGTTCCTTTGCAGTAACCGTTTTCATGTTTAGGTTTCACTCTGTTTTCTCCTATATGGATACATGTAGTTGGAACTCTAAATCAAAGACGGTTTGTGCTAGCTCTTTGAAACTTGGCACATTAATGTAGTTCCAAGTTCTATCGCTATGGTTTGTGTCCTATTGAAGTAGCCCAAGCAGAGACTGACGAGAATCACTTTCATTGAAAGTGGTTGCCAAGCTTCCAAAAAACTACGAGTTTCCTGAAATCTCACCAAACATTTTTTCACCCAATCTTGATGATACTTGCAGGTAATGATCAGTACACCAATCCCACTTGTCTCACAAAATTTCGTTCTTCTAGGTTAAACCGTTCCTTTGCAGTAACCGTTTTCATGTTTAGGTTTCACTCTGTTTTCTCCTATATGGATACATGTAGTTGGAACTCTAAATCAAACACGGTTTGTGCTAGCTCTTTGAAACTTGGCACAATAATATAGTTCCAAGTTCTATGGCTATGGTTTGTGTCCTATTGAAGTAGCCTCAAGCAGAGACTGACGAGAATCACTTTCATTGAAAGGGGTTTGCCAAGCTTCCAAAAATCTACGAGTTTCCTGAAATCTCAGCAAACAATTTTTCACTAATCTTGATGATACTTGCAGGAAATGATCAGTAATCCAATCCCACTTGGCTCACCAAATTTCGTTCTTCTAGGTTAAACCGTTCCTTTGAAGTAACCGTTTTCATGTTTAGGTTTCACTCTGTTTTCTCCTTTATGGATACATGTAGTTGGAACTCTAAATCAAACACGGTTTGTGCTAATTCTTTGAAACTTGGCACAATAATGTAGTTCCAAGTTCTATCGCTATGGTTTGTGTCCTATTGAAGTAGCCCCAAGCAGAGACTGACGAGAATCACTTTCATTGAAAGGGTTGCCAAGCTTCCGTAAAACTACGAGTTTCCTGAAATCTCACCAAACATTTTTTCACCCAATCTTGATGATACTTGCAGGTAATGATCAGTAATCCAATCCCACTTGGCTCACCAAATTTCGTTCTTCTAGGTTAAACCGTTCCTTTGCAGTAACCGTTTTCATGTTTATGGTTTCACTCTGTTTTCTCCTATATGGATACATGTAGTTGGAACTCTAAATCAAACACGGTTTGTGCTAGCTCTTTGAAACTTGGCACAATAATGTAGTTCCAAGTTCTATCGCTATGGTTTGTGTCCTATTGAAGTAGCCCGAAGCAGAGACTGATGAGAATCACTTTCATTGAAAGGTTTTGCCAAGCTTCCAAAAAAACTACGAGTTTCCTGAAATCTCAGCAAACATTTTTTCACCCAATCTTGATGATACTTGCAGGCAATGATCAGTACACCAATCCCACTTGGCTCACCAAATTTCGTTCTTCTAGGTTAAACCGTTCTTTTGCAGTAACCGTTTTCATGTTTAGGTTTCACTCTGTTTTCTCCTATATGGATACATGTAGTTGGAACTCTAAATCAAACACGGTTTGTGCTAGCTCTTTGAAACTTGGCACAATTATAAAGTTCCTAGTTCTATCGCTATGGTTTGTGTCCTATTGAAGTAGCCCCAAGCAGAGACTGACGAGAATCAAATTAATTGAAATTGGTTGTCAAGCTTCCAAAAAACTACGAGTTTCCTGAAATATCAGCAAACATTTGTTCCCCCAATCTTGATGATACTTGCAGTTCATGATCAGTACACCAATCCCACTTGGCTCACCAAATTTCGTTCTTCTAGGTTAAACCGTTCCTTTGCAGTAACCGTTTTCATGTTTAGGTTTCACTCTGTTTTCTCCTATATGGATACATGTATTTGGAACTCTAAATCAAACACGGTTTGTGCTAATTCTTTGAAACTTGGCACAATACTGTAGTTCCAAGTTCTATCGCTATGGTTTGTGTCCTATTGAAGTAGCCCGAAGCAGAGACTGACCAGAATCACTTTCATTGAAAGGGGTTGCCAAGCTTCCGTAAAACTACGAGTTTCCTGAAATCTCAGCAAACATTTTTTCACCCAATCTTGATGATACTTGCAGGTAATGATCAGTACACCAATCCCACTTGGCTCACCCAAATTTCGTTCTTCTAGGTTAAACCGTTCCTTTGCAGTAACCGTTTTCATGTTTAGTTTCACTCTGTTTTCTCCTATATGGATACATGTATTTGGAACTCTAAATCAAACACGGTTTGTGCTAATTCTTTGAAACTTGGCACAATACTGTAGTTCCAAGTTCTATCGCTATGGTTTGTGTCCTATTGAAGTAGCCGAAGCAGAGACTGACCAGAATCACTTTCATGAAAGGGGTTGCCAAGCTTCCGTAAAACTACGAGTTTCCTGAAATCTCAGCAAACATTTTTTCACCCAATCTTGATGATACTTGCAGGTAATGATCAGTACACCAATCCCACTTGGCTCACCAAATTTCGTTCTTCTAGGTTAAACCGTTCCTTTGCAGTAACCGTTTTCAATGTTTAGGTTTCACTCTGTTTTCTCCTATATGGATACATGTAGTTGGAAACTCTAAATCAAACACGGTTTGTGCTAGCTCTTTGAAACTTGGCACAATAATGTAGTTCCAAGTTCTATCGCTATGGTTTGTGTCCTATTGAAGTAGCCCGAAGCAGAGACTGATGAGAATCACTTTCATTGAAAGGTTTTGCCAAGCTTCCAAAAAAACTACGAGTTTCCTGAAATCTCACCAAACATTATTTTCACCAATCTTGATGATACTTGCAGGTAATGATCAGTACACCAATCCCACTTGGCTCACCATATTTCGTTCTTCTAGGTTAAACCGTTCCTTTGCAGTAACCGTTTTCATGTTTAGGTTTCACTCTGTTTTCTCCTATATGGATACATGTAGTTGGAACTCTAAATCAAACACGGTTTGTGCTAATTCTTTGAAACTTGGCACAATAATGTAGTTCCAAGTTCTATCGCTATGGTTTGTGTCCTATTGAAGTAGCCCCAAGCAGAGACTGACGAGAATCACTTTCATTGAAAGGGGTTGCCAAGCTTCCGTAAAACTACGAGTTTCCTGAAATCTCAGCAAACATTTTTTCACCCAATCTTGATGATACTTGCAGGTAATGATCAGTACACCAATCCCACTTGGCTCACCAAATTTCGTTCTTCTAGGTTAAAACCGTTCCTTTGCAGTAACCGCTTTCATGTTTAGGTTTCACTCTATTTTCTCCTATATGGATACATGTAGTTGGAACTCTAAATCAAACACGGTTTGTGCTAGCTCTTTGAAACTTGGCACAATAAATGTAGTTCCAAGTTCTATCGCTATGGTTTGTGTCCTATTGAAGTAGCCCCAAGCAGAGACTGACGATAATCACATTCATTGAAAGGGGTTGCCAAGCTTCCAAAAAAACTACGAGTTTCCTGAAATCTCAGCAAACATTTTTTCACCCAATCTTGATGATACTTGCAGGTAATGATCAGTACACCAATCCCACTTGGCTCACCAAATTTCGTTCTTCTAGGTTAAACCGTTCCTTTGCAGTAACCGTTTTCATGTTTTAGGTTTCACTCTGTTTTCTCCTATATGGATACATGTAGTTGGAACTCTAAATCAAACACGGTTTGTGCTAGCTCTTTGAAACTTGGCACAATAATGTAGTTCCAAGTTCTATCGCTATGGTTTGTGTCCTATTGAAGTAGCCCGAAGCAGAGACTGATGAGAATCACTTTCATTGAAAGGTTTTGCCAAGCTTCCAAAAAAACTACGAGTTTCCTGAAATCTCACCAAACATTTTTTCACCAATCTTGATGATACTTGCAGGTAATGATCAGAAATCCAATCACACTTGGCTCACCAAATTTCGTTCTTCTAGGTTAAACCGTTCCTTTGCTGTAACCGTTTTCATGCTTAGGTTTCACTCTGTTTTCTCCTATATGGATACATGTAGTTGGAACTCTAAATCAAACACGGTTTGTGGTAGCTCTTTGAAACTTGGCACAATAATGTAGTTCCAAGTTCTATCGCTATGTTTTGTGTCCTATTGAAGTAGCCCCAAGCAGAGACTGACCAGAATCACTTTCATTGAAAGTGGTTGCCAAGCTTCCAAAAAACTACGAGTTTCCTGAAATCTCACCAAACATTTTTCACCCAATCTTGATGATACTTGCAGGTAATGATCAGTACACCAATCTCACTTGGCTCACCAAAATTTCGTTCTTCTAGGTTTAAACCGTTCCTTTGCAGTAACCGTTTTCATGTTTAGGTTTCACTCTGTTTTCTCCTACATGGATACATTGTATTTGGAACTCTAAACCAAACACGGTTTGTGCTAGCTCTTTGAAACTTGGCACAATAATGTAGTTCCAAATTCTATGGCTATGGTTTGTGTCCTATTGAAGTAGCCCCAAGCAGAGACTGACGAGAATCACTTTCATTGAAAGGGGTTTGCCAAGCTTCCAAAAATCTACGAGTTTCCTGAAGTCTCAGCAAACATTTTTCATCAATCTTGATGATACTTGCAGGTAATGATCAGTAATCCAATCCCACTTGGCTCACCAAATTTCGTTCTTCTAGGTTAAACCATTCCTTTGCAGTAACCGTTTTCATGTTTAGGTTTCACTCTGTTTTCTCCTATATGGATACATGTAGTTGGAACTCTAAATCAAACTCGGTGTGTGCTAATTCTTTGAAACTTGGCACAATACTGTAGCTCCAAGTTCAATCGCTATGGTTTGTGTCCTATTGAAGTAGCCCGAAGCAGAGACTGACGAGAATCACTTTCATTGAAAGGGTTGCCAAGCTTCCGTAAAACTACGAGTTTCCTGAAATCTCAGCAAACATTTTTTCACCCAATCTTGATGATACTTGCAGGTAATGATCAGTACACCAATCCCACTTGGCTCACCAAATTTCGTTCTCTAGGTTAAACCGTTCCTTTGCAGTAACCGTTTTCATGTTTAGGTTTCACTCTATTTTCTCCTATATGGATACATGTAGTTGGAACTCTAAATCAAACACGGTTTGTGCTAGCTCTTTAAAACTTGGCACAATAATGTAGTTCCTAGTTCTATCGCTATGGTTTGTGTCCTATGAAGTAGCCCAAGCAGAGACTGACGAGAATGAAATTCATTGAATTGGTTGCCAAGCTTCCAAAAAACTACGAGTTTCCTGAAATCTCAGCAAACATTTTTTCACTAATCTTGATGATACTTGCAGGAAATGATCAGTAATCCAATCCCACTTGGCTCACCAAATTTCGTTCTTCTAGGTTAAACCGTTCCTTTGAAGTAACCGTTTTCATGTTTAGGTTTCACTCTGTTTTCTCCTTTATGGATACATGTAGTTGGAACTCTAAATCAAACACGGTTTGTGCTAATTCTTTGAAACTTGGCACAATAATGTAGTTCCAAGTTCTATCGCTATGGTTTGTGTCCTATTGAAGTAGCCCAAGCAGAGACTGACGAGAATCACTTTCATTGAAATGGGTTGCCAAGCTTCCGTAAAACTACGAGTTTCCTGAAATCTCACCAAACATTTTTTCACCCAATCTTGATGATACTTGCAGGTAATGATCAGAAATCCAATCCCACTTGGCTCACCAAATTTCGTTCTTCTAGGTTAAACCGTTCCTTTGCAGTAACCGTTTCATGTTTAGTTTCACTCTGTTTTTCTCCTTTATGGATACATGTAGTTGGAACTCTAAATCAAACACGGTTTGTGCTAGCTCTTTGAAACTTGGCACAATAATGTAGTTCCTAGTTCTATCGCTATGGTTTGTGTCCTATTGAAGTAGCCCCAAGCAGAGACTGACGATAATCACATTCATTGAAAGGGGTTGCCAAGCTTCCAAAATCTACGAGTTTCCTGAAATCTCAGCAAACATTTTTTCACCCAATCTTGATGATACTTGCAGGTAATGATCAGTACACCAATCCCCACTTGGCTCACCAAATTTCGTTCTTCTAGGTTAAACCATCCTTTGCAGTAACCGTTTTCATGTTTAGGTTTCACTCTGTTTTCTCCTATATGGATACATGTAGTTGGAACTCTAAATCAAACACGGTTTTGTGCTAGCTCTTTGAAACTTGGCACAATAATGTAGTTCCAAGTTCTATCGCTATGGTTTGTGTCCTATTGAAGTAGCCCGAAGCAGAGACTGATGAGAATCACTTTCATTGAAAGGTTTTGCCAAGCTTCCAAAAAAACTACGAGTTTCCTGAAATCTCAGCAAACATTTTTTCACCAATCTTGATGATACTTGCAGGTAATGATCAGTACACCAATCCCACTTGGCTCACCATATTTCGTTCTTCTAGGTTAAACCGTTCCTTTGCAGTAACCGTTTTCATGTTTAGGTTTCACTCTGTTTTCTCCTATATGGATACATGTAGTTGGAACTCTAAATCAAACACGGTTTGTGCTAATTCTTTGAACTTGGCACAATAATGTAGTTCCAAGTTCTATCGCTATGGTTTGTGTCCTATTGAAGTAGCCCCAAGCAGAGACTGACGAGAATCACTTTCATTGAAAGGGGTTGCCAAGCTTCCGTAAAACTACGAGTTTCCTGAAATCTCAGCAAACATTTTTTCACCCAATCTTGATGATACTTGCAGGTAATGATCAGTACACCAATCCCACTTGGCTCACCAAATTTCGTTCTTCTAGGTTAAACCGTTCCTTTGCAGTAACCGTTTTCATGTTTAGGTTTCACTCTATTTTCTCCTATATGGAAACATGTAGTTGGAACTCTAAATCAAACACGGTTTGTGCTAGCTCTTTGAAACTTGGCACAATAATGTAGTTCCAAGTTCTATCGCTATGGTTTGTGTCCTATTGAAGTAGCCCCAAGCAGAGACTGACGATAATCACATTCATTGAAAGGGGTTGCCAAGCTTCCAAAAAACTACGAGTTTCCTGAAATCTCAGCAAACATTTTTTCACCCAATCTTGATGATACTTGCAGGTAATGATCAGTACACCAATCCCACTTGGCTCACCAAATTTCGTTCTTCTAGGTTAAACCGTTCCTTTGCAGTAACCGTTTTCATGTTTAGTTTCACTCTGTTTTCTCCTATATGGATACATGTAGTTGGAAACTCTAAATCAAACACGGTTTGTGCTAGCTCTTTGAAACTTGGCACAATAATGTAGTTCCAAGTTCTATCGCTATGGTTTGTGTCCTATTGAAGTAGCCCGAAGCAGAGACTGATGAGAATCACTTTCATTGAAAGGTTTTGCCAAGCTTCCAAAAAAACTACGAGTTTCCTGAAATCTCACCAAACATTTTTTCACCAATCTTGATGATACTTGCAGGTAATGATCAGAAATCCAATCACACTTGGCTCACCAAATTTCGTTCTTCTAGGTTAAACCGTTCCTTTGCTGTAACCGTTTTCATGTTTAGGTTTCACTCTGTTTTCTCCTAAATGGATACATGTAGTTGGAACTCTAAATCAAACACGGTTTGTGGTAGCTCTTTGAAACTTGGCACAATAATGTAGTTCCAAGTTCTATCGCTATGTTTTGTGTCCTATTGAAGTAGCCCCAAGCACAGACTGACCAGAATCACTTTCATTGAAAGTGGTTGCCAAGCTTCCAAAAAACTACGAGTTTCCTGAAATCTCACCAAACATTTTTTCACCCAATCTTGATGATACTTGCAGGTAATGATCAGTACACCAATCTCACTTGGCTCACCAAATTTCGTTCTTCTAGGTTAAACCGTTCCTTTGCAGTAACCGTTTTCATGTTTAGGTTTCACTCTGTTTTCTCCTATATGGATACATGTATTTGGAACTCTAAATCAAACACGGTTAGTGCTAGCTCTTTGAAACTTGGCACAATAATGTAGTTCCAAATTCTATGGCTATGGTTTGTGTCCTATTGAAGTAGCCCCAAGCAGAGACTGACGAGAATCACTTTCATTGAAAGGGGTTGCCAAGCTTCCAAAAATCTACGAGTTTCCTGAAGTCTCAGCAAACATTTTTTCATCAATCTTGATGATACTTGCAGGTAATGATCAGTAATCCAATCCCACTT
The DNA here is from genome assembly GCF_045843805.1 of Urocitellus parryii. Lineage (NCBI taxonomy): Eukaryota > Metazoa > Chordata > Mammalia > Rodentia > Sciuridae > Urocitellus > Urocitellus parryii. The sequence continues at coordinate 8,818 of NW_027552749.1, read as the reverse complement.
GGCTCACCAAATTTCGTTCTTCTAGGTTAAACCGTTCCTTTGCAGTAACCGTTTTCATGTTTAGGTTTCACTCTGTTTTCTCCTATATGGATACATGTAGTTGGAACTCTAAATCAAACTCGGTGTGTGCTAATTCTCTTGAAACTTGGCACAATACTGTAGCTCCAAGTTCAATCGCTATGGTTTGTGTCCTATTGAAGTAGCCCGAAGCAGAGACTGACGAGAATCACTTTCATTGAAAGGGGTTGCCAAGCTTCCGTAAAACTACGAGTTTCCTGAAATCTCAGCAAACATTTTTTCACCCAATCTTGATGATACTTGCAGGTAATGATCAGTACACCAATCCCACTTGGCTCACCAAATTTCGTTCTTCTAGGTTAAACCGTTCCTTTGCAGTAACCGTTTTCATGTTTAGGTTTCACTCTATTTTCTCCTATATGGATACATGTAGTTGGAACTCTAAATCAAACTCGGTTTGTGCTAGCTCTTTAATGGCACAATAATGTAGTTCCTAGTTCTATCGCTATGGTTTGTGTCCTATGAAGTAGCCCCAAGCAGAGACTGACGAGAATGAAATTCATTGAAATTGGTTGCCAAGCTTCCAAAAAACTACGAGTTTCCTGAAATCTCAGCAAACATTTTTTCCCCCAATCTTGATGATACTTGCAGTTCATGATCAGTACACCAATCCCACTTGGCTCACCAAATTTCGTTCTTCTAGGTTAAACCGTTCCTTTGCAGTAACCGTTTTCATCTTTAGTTTTCACTCTGTTTTCTCCTATATGGATACATGTAGTTGGAACTCTAAATCAAACACGGTTTGTGCTAGCTCTTTGAAACTTGGCACAATAATGTAGTTCCAAGTTCTATCGCTATGGTTTGTGTCCTATTGAAGTAGCCCCAAGCAGAGACTGACGAGAATCACTTTCATTGAAAGGGGTTGCTAAGCTTCCAAAAAAATACGAGTTTCCTGAAATCTCAGCAAACATTTTTTCACCCAATCTTGATGATACTTGCAGGTAATGATCAGTACACCAATCCCACTTGGCTCACCAAATTTCGTTCTTCTAGGTTAAACCGTTCCTTTGCAGTAACCGTTTTCATGTTTAGGTTTCACTCTGTTTTCTCCTATATGGATACATGTAGTTGGAACTCTAAATCAAACACGGTTTGTGCTAGCTCTTTGAAACTTGGCACAATAATGTAGTTCCAAGTTCTATCGCTATGGTTTGTGTCCTATTGAAGTAGCCCCAAGCAGAGACTGACGATAATCACATTCATTGAAAGGGGTTGCCAAGCTTCCAAAAAAATACGAGTTTCCTTAAATCTCAGCAAACATTTTTTCACCCAATCTTGATGATACTTGCAGGTAATGATCAGTACACCAATCCCACTTGGCTCACCAAATTTCGTTCTTCTAGGTTAAACCGTTCCTTTGCAGTAACCGTTTTCATGTTTAGGTTTCACTCTGTTTTCTCCTATATGGATACATGTAGTTGGAACACTAAATCAACTACGGTTTGTGCTAGCTCTGTGAATCTTGGCACAATAACGTAGTTCCAAGTTCTATCGCTATGGTTTGTGTCCTATTGAAGTAGCCCCAAGCAGAGACTGACGATAATCACATTCATTGAAAGGGGTTGCCAAGCTTCCAAAAAACTACGAGTTTCCTGAAATCTCAGCAAACATTTTTTCACCCAATCTTGATGATACTTGCATGTAATGATCAGTACACCAATCCCACTTGGCTCACCAAATTGCGTTCTTCTAGGTTAAACCGTTCCTTTGCAGTAACCGTTTTCATGTTTAGGTTTCACTCTGTTTTCTCCTATATGGATACATGTAGTTGGAACTCTAAATCAAACACGGTTTGTGCTAGCTCTTTGAAACTTGGCACAATAATGTAGTTCCAAGTTCTATCGCTATGGTTTGTGTCCTATTGAAGTAGCCCGAAGCAGAGACTGACGAGAATCACTTTCATTGAAAGGGGTTGCCAAGCTTCCGTAAAACTACGAGTTTCCTGAAATCTCACCAAACATTTTTTCACCCAATCTTGATGATACTTGCAGGTAATGATCAGTACACCAATCCCACTTGGCTCACCAAATTTCGTTCTTCTAGGTTAAACCGTTCCTTTGCAGTAACCGTTTTCATGTTTAGGTTTCACTCTGTTTTCTCCTATATGGATACATGTAGTTGGAACTCTAAATCAAACACGGTTTGTGCTAGCTCTTTGAAACTTGGCACAATAATGTAGTTCCTAGTTCCATCGCTTTGGTTTGTGTCCTATTGAAGTAGCCCCAAGCAGAGACTGACGAGAATCCCTTTCATTGAAAGGGGTTGCCAAGCTTCCAAAAAACTACGAGTTTCCTGAAATATCAGCAAACATTTTTTCCCCCAATCTTGATGATACTTGCAGTTCATGATCAGTACACCAATCCCACTTGGCTCACCAAATTTCGTTCTTCTAGGTTAAACCGTTCCTTTGCAGTAACCGTTTTCATGTTTAGGTTTCACTCTGTTTTCTCCTATATGGATGCATGTAGTTGGAACTCTAAATCAAACTCGGTGTGTGCTAGCTCTTTGAAACTTGGCACAATAATGTAGTTCCAAGTTCTATCGCTATGGTTGTGTCCTATTGAAGTAGCCCCAAGCAGAGACTGACGATAATCACATTCATTGAAAAGGGTTGCCAAGCTTCCGTAAAACTACGAGTTTCCTTAAATCTCAGCAAACATTTTTTCACCCAATCTTGATGATACTTGCAGGTAATGATCAGTACACCAATCCCACTTGGCTCACCAAATTTCGTTCTTCTAGGTTAAACCGTTCCTTTGCAGTAACCGTTTTCATGTTTAGGTTTCACTCTGTTTTCTCCTATATGGATACATGTAGTTTGAACTCTAAATCAAACACGGTTTGTGCTAGCTCTTTGAAACTTGGCACAATAATGTAGTTCCTAGTTCTATCGCTATGGTTTGTGTCCTATTGAAGTAGCCCCAAGCAGAGACTGACGAGAATGAAATTCATTGAAATTTGTTGCCAAGCTTCCAAAAAACTACGAGTTTCCTGAAATATCAGCAAACATTTTTTCCCCCAATCTTGATGATACTTGCAGTTCATGATCAGTAATCCAATCCCACTTGGCTCACCAAATTTCGTTCTTCTAGGTTAAACCGTTCCTTTGCAGTAACCGTTTTCATCTTTAGGTTTCACTCTGTTTTCTCCTATATGGATACATGTAGTTGGAACTCTAAATCAAACACGGTTTGTGCTAGCTCTTTGAAACTTGGCACAATAATGTAGTTCCAAGTTCTATGGCTACTTATTGTGTCCTATTGAAGTAGCCCGAAGCAGAGACTGACGAGAATCACTTTCATTGAAAGGGGTTGCAAAGATTCCAAAAAACTACGAGTTTCCTGAAATCTCAGCAAACATTTTTTCACCCAATCTTGATGAGACTTGCAGGTAATGATCAGTACACCAATCCCACTTGGCTCACCAAATTGCGTTCTTCTAGGTTAAACCGTTCCTTTGCAGTAACCGTTTTCATGTTTAGGTTTCACTCTGTTTTCGCCTATATGGATACATGTAGTTGGAACTCTAAATCAAACTCGGTGTGTGCTAGCTCTTTGAAACTTGGCACAATAATGTAGTTCCAAGTTCTATCGCTATGGTTGTGTCCTATTGAAGTAGCCCCAAGCAGAGACTGACGATAATCACATTCATTGAAAGGGGTTGCCAAGCTTACGTAAAACTACGAGTTTCCTGAAATCTCAGCAAACATTTTTTCACCCAATCTTGATGATACTTGCAGGTAATGATCAGTACACCAATCCCACTTGGCTCACCAAATTTCGTTCTTCTAGGGTAAACCGTTCCTTTGCAGTAACCGTTTTCATGTTTAGGTTTCACTCTGTTTTCTTCTATATGGATACATGTATTTGGAACGCTAAATCAAACACGGTTTGTGCTAATTCTTTGAAACTTGGCACAATAATGTAGTTCCTAGTTCTATCACTATGTTTTGTGTCCTATTGAAGTAGCCCCAAGCAGAGACTGACGAGAATCACTTTCATTGAAAGTGGTTGCCAAGCTTCCAAAAAACTACGAGTTTCCTGAAATCTCACCAAACATTTTTTCACCCAATCTTGATGATACTTGCAGGTAATGATCCGTAATCCAATCACACTTGGCTCACCAAATTTCGTTCTTCTAGGTTAAACCGTTCCTTTGCAGTAACCGTTTTCATGTTTAGGTTTCACTCTGTTTTCTCCTATATGGATACATGTAGTTGGAACTCTAAATCAAACACGGTTTGTGCTAGCTCTTTGAAACTTGGCACAATAATGTAGTTCCAAGTTCTATCGCTATGGGTTGTGTCCTATTGAAGTAGCCCGAAGCAGAGACGGACGAGAATCACTTTCATTGAAAGGGGTTGCCAAGCTTCCGTAAAACTACGAGTTTCCTGAAATCTCACCAAACATTTTTTCACCCAATCTTGATGATACTTGCAGGTCATGATCAGTACACCAATCCCACTTGGCTCACCAAATTTCGTTCTTCTAGGTTAAACCGTTCCTTTGCAGTAACCGTTTTCACGTTTAGGTTTCACTCTGTTTTCTCCTATATGGATACATGTAGTTGGAACTCTAAATCAAACACGGTTTGTGCTAGCTCTTTGAAACTTGGCACAATAATGTAGTTCCTAGTTCTATCGCTTTGGTTTGTGTCCTATTGAAGTAGCCCCAAGCAGAGACTGACGAGAATCACTTTCATTGAAAGGGGTTGCCAAGCTTCCAAAAAACTACGAGTTTCCTGAAATATCAGCAAACATTTTTTCCCCCAATCTTGATGATACTTGCCGTTCATGATCAGTACACCAATCCCACTTGGCTCACCAAATTTCGTTCTTCTAGGTTAAACCGTTCCTTTGCAGTAACCGTTTTCATGTTTAGGTTTCACTCTGTTTTCTCCTATATGGATACATGTAGTTGGAACTCTAAATCAAACACGGTTTGTGCTAGCTCTTTGAAACTTGGCACAATAATGTAGTTCCAAGTTCTATCGCTATGGTTGTGTCCTATTGAAGTAGCCCCAAGGAGAGACTGACGATAATCACATTCATTGAAAAGGGTTGCCAAGCTTCCGTAAAACTACGAGTTTCCTGAAATCTCAGCAAACATTTTTTCACCCAATCTTGATGATACTTGCAGGTAATGATCAGTACACCAATCCCACTTGGCTCACCAAATTTCGTTCTTCTAGGTTAAACCGTTCCTTTGCAGTAACCGTTTTCATGTTTAGGTTTCACTCTATTTTCTCCTATATGGATACATGTAGTTTGAACTCTACATCAAACACGGTTTGTCCTAGCTCTTTGAAACTTGGCACAATAATGTAGTTCCTAGTTCTATCGCTATGGTTTGTGTCCTATCGAAGTAGCCCCAAGCAGAGACTGACGAGAATGAAATTCATTGAAATTTGTTGCCAAGCTTCCAAAAAACTACGAGTTTCCTGAAATATCAGCAAACATTTTTTCCCCCAATCTTGATGATACTTGCAGTTCATGATCAGTAATCCAATCCCACTTGGCTCACCAAATTTCGTTCTTCTAGGTTAAACCGTTCCTTTGCAGTAACCGTTTTCATGTTTAGGTTTCACTCTGTTTTCTCCTATATGGATACATGTAGTTGGAACTCTAAATCAAACACGGTTTTTGCTAGCTCTTTGAAACTTGGCACAATAATGTAGTTCCAAGTTCTATCGCTATGGTTTGTGTCCTACTGAAGTAGCCCCAAGCAGAGACTGACGATAATCACATTCATTGAAAAGGGTTGCCAAGCTTCCGTAAAACTACGAGTTTCCTGAAATCTCAGCAAACATTTTTTCACCCAATCTTGATGATACTTGCAGGTAATGATCAGTACACCAATCCCACTTGGCTCACCAAATTTCGTTCTTCTAGGTTAAACCGTTCCTTTGCAGTAACCGTTTTCATGTTTAGGTTTCACTCTATTTTCTCCTATATGGATACATGTAGTTTGAACTCTAAATCAAACACGGTTTCTGCTAGCTATTTGAAACTTGGCACAATAATGTAGTTCCTAGTTCTATCGCTATGGTTTGTGTCCTATTGAAGTAGCCCCAAGCAGAGACTGACCAGAATGAAATTCATTGAAATTGGTTGCCAAGCTTCCAAAAAACTACGAGTTTCCTGAAATATCAGCAAACATTTTTTCCCCCAATCTTGATGATACTTGCAGTTCATGATCAGTAATCCAATCCCACTTGGCTCACCAAATTTCGTTCTTCTAGGTTAAACCGTTCCTTTGCAGTAACCGTTTTCATGTTTAGGTTTCACTCTGTTTTCTCCTATATGGATACATGTAGTTGGAACTCTAAATCAAACACGGTTTGTGCTAGCTCTTTGAAACTTGGCACAATAATGTAGTTCCAAGTTCTATCGCTATGGTTTGTGTCCTATTGAAGTAGCCCCAAGCAGAGACTGACGATAATCACATTCATTGAAAGGGGTTGCCAAGCTTCCGTAAAACTACGAGTTTCCTGAAATCTCAGCAAACATTTTTTCACCCAATCTTGATGATACTTGCAGGTAATGATCAGTACACCAATCCCACTTGGCTCACCAAATTGCGTTCTTCTAGGTTAAACCGTTCCTTTGCAGTAACCGTTTTCATGTTTAGGTTTCACTCTGTTTTCTCCTATATGGATACATGTAGTTGGAACTCTAAACCAAAGACGGTTTGTGCTAGCTCTTTGAAACTTGGCACAATAATGTAGTTCCAAGTTCTATCGCTATGGTTTGTGTCCTATTGAAGTAGCCCGAAGCAGAGACTGATGAGAATCACTTTCATTGAAAGGTTTTGCCAAGCTTCCAAAAAAAAAACTACGAGTTTCCTGAAATCTCACCAAACATTTTTTCACCAATCTTGATGATACTTACAGGTAATGATCAGTAATCCAATCACACTTGGCTCACCAAATTTCGTTCTTCTAGGTTAAACCGTTCCTTTGCAGGAACCGTTTTCATGTTTAGGTTTCACTCTGTTTTCTCCTATATGGATACATGTAGTTGGAACTCTAAATCAAAGACGGTTTGTGCTAGCTCTTTGAAACTTGGCACAATAATGTAGTTCCAAGTTCTATGGCTATGGTTTGTGTCCTATTGAAGTAGCCCCAAGCAGAGACTGACCTGAATCACTTTCAGTGAAAGGGGTTGCCAAGCTTCCAAAAATCTACGAGTTTCCTGAAATCTCAGCAAACATTTTTTCACCAATCTTGATGATACTTGCAGGTAATGATCAGTACACCAATCCCACTTGGCTCACCAAATTTCGTTCTTCTAGGTTAAACCGTTCCTTTGCAATAACCGTTTTCATGTTTAGGTTTCACTCTGTTTTCTCCTATATGGATACATGTAGTTGGAACGCTAAATCAAACACGGTTTGTGCTAATTCTTTGAAACTTGGCACAATAATGTAGTTCCAAGTTCTATCGCTATGGTTTGTGTCCTATTGAAGTAGCCCGAAGCAGAGACTGACGAGAATCACTTTCATTGAAAGGGGTTGCCAAGCTTCCGTAAAACTACGAGTTTCCTGAAATCTCAGCAAACATTTTTTCACCCAATCTTGATGATACTTGCAGGTAATCATCAGTACACCAATCCCACTTGGCTCACCAAATTTCGTTCTTCTAGGTTAAACCGTTCCTTTGCAGTAACCGTTTTCATGTTTAGGTTTCACTCTGTTTTCTCCAATATGGATACATGTAGTTGGAACTCTAAATCAAACACGGTTTGTGCTAGCTCTTTGAAACTTGGCACAATAATGTAGTTCCAAGTTCTATGGCTATGGTTTGTGTCCTATTGAAGTAGCCGCAAGCAGAGACTGACGAGAATCACTTTCATTGAAAGGGGTTTCCAAGCTTCCAAAAAAACTACGAGTTTCCTGAAATCTCACCAAACATTTATCACCAATCTTGATGATACTTGCAGGTAATGATCAGTAATCCAATCACACTTGGCTCACCAAATTTCGTTCTTCTAGGTTAAACCGTTCCTTTGCAGTAACCGTTTTCATGTTTAGGTTTCACTCTGTTTTCTCCTATATGGATACATGTAGTTGGAACTCTAAACCAAAGACGGTTTGTGCTAGCTCCATGAAACCAGGCACAATAATGTAGTTCCAAGTTCTATCGCTATGGTTTGTGTCCTATTGAAGTAGCCCGAAGCAGAGACTGACGAGAATCACTTTCATTGAAAGGGGTTGCCAAGCTTCCGTAAAACTACGAATTTCCTGAAATCTCAGCAAACATTTTTTTCACCCAATCTTGATGATACTTGCAGGTAATCATCAGTACACCAATCCCACTTGCCTCACCAAATTTGGTTCTTCTAGGTTAAACCGTTCCTTTGCAGTAACCGTTTTCATGTTTAGGTTTCACTCTGTTTTCTCCAATATGGATACATGTAGTTGGAACTCTAAATCAAACACGGTTTATGCTAGCTCTTTGAAACTTGGCACAATAATGTAGTTCCAAGTTCTATCGCTATGGTTTGTGTCCTATTGAAGTAGCCCCAAGCAGAGACTGACGATAATCACATTCATTGAAAGGGTTGCCAAGCTTCCAAAAAACTACGGGTTTCCTGAAATCTCAGCAAACATTTTTTCACCCAATCTTGAGGATACTTGCAGGTAATGATCAGTACACCAATCCCACTTGGCTCACCAAATTTCGTTCTTCTAGGTTAAACCGTTCCTTTGCAGTAACCGTTTTCATGTTTAGGTTTCACTCT
>NW_027552748.1:0-60128 GCF_045843805.1 Urocitellus parryii | reverse complement strand
CACGCCAAAGGACAGGCAGCAATGGATGATCCTCTGAGAAGAAACCCTGTTCAAATAGACAATTCTCAGATTAGCAGTCCAGGGAGAAGTTTATGGCTTCTTGGATTTTCGTGAAATTTTCTGTCCCTTGTATAATAAAATCACGGAAACCATCCTTTTCCACGAGTGTGCTTGATTTGGAGATGGGGAAATGAAAGGTGGGTTGGCTGGATGCCAGCATGGGCCCTGTGCAGGTGTCTTTCCTTGGCGGGAAAAGGGATGGATGCTGGGGTCCACACAGGGTTCTCCCCCTTGCCTGTTAATCCTGCCCAGTATCAATGCATGGTAAATGTTCATGACAAGAATTCTTCAGCTCATTTCACTTCTGTCATTGTTCTGGGGCCAAACATTCACAGGACTTCATCCCAGAGTTGTCTCAACTTTTGGACCCCTTCCCTCCATTCCCTATAGTGAACTGCAAAAGTCTTACTTTTACACCTCTGACTCACCACAGGCAGGTGTGTTACTGTCTCAGATTCAAAAGGCATGTTTGCAGGAAAGGCAAAACACGCTAAGCAAAGTATGTTCCCCGAGAAACTGATGACCCAGATCAGTTGTAGATATGCGCATATGCCTTCAAGGAAGGCCTTCAATTTTCAGCTTTGGGTTTTCGAACAATTGTATTCATTTTTTTTTTTTTTTTTAAGAGTTGAACACTACAAACACAACCAGAAGAACCAGATGTGAAGGACAGTCCCAAATTTAATACTTTATTTCCCACACAGCTTTAACGGCATCAATTGCAAAGTACGTTATTGAATTTTGGTGAAATATGAAATTTTGGTGCAATTGAAATATCCCTTGAATTCACACCCCGGCAGTCCTCTATAATCCAACTTGCAAACTGTCACTAATAGAATCAGGAGTAGAGGTCTGCCGTTTTTTCCCCGTTCCTCTTCAGCATTTTGAAAGAAGATTGAGAGTAGACAGCCACGCTCCTTCTAATATTCCATAGAATTCACTGATGAAACTGCTATGGCCCGAACTTTTACTTATTAGTGTTTCCTCCCACCCCCACCCCCGCACCCCGCCCCCGCCCCGTGATGGACAGTTAACCCAGGTGGGGCCTCAGACCAAATGCTGTCTACCACTCACGTGTATCCCCAGCCTCACCTTGTGTTTGCTTCCTGATTTAATGGCAATCAAGTGGTAGATTTGTTCAGGTGTTCTTGTTGATTCAGTGTTGGTAGCCCTCTTTACTGTTAGCATTCATTCAACTTGATGGGATTGGGACATGCCAATGACTAAGACCCTTCTGGCGGTGTCTAGTAATCATGGGCATGTGGGATAGCAACTGAAGTGCAGACCCTCCCTAAAGTTGGGCAGCATCATCCAATAGGATGGTGGCTTGCTTGGAATCAATGTTGAAAGAACAAGGAAGCAGCAGCAGATGCCAGTGCTTCTCTTCTTGATGGCTGCTGCCATCACTTGAGGATATCTGACTCTTGCTTCTTCACTCCTGCAAAGTGGACTGTGCCAGGGATTGTCCAGGGAGTTTCCAGAAGCCTGGGGTAGTAATGAATTCATCACTTTATTTATTTATTTATGTATTTATGTATTTGTTTGTTTATTTATTTGTTTGTTTGTTTGTTTATTTGTTTGTTTGTTCATTTATTTATTGAATTATTTATTCACTCCCACCAGGGTGTAATGGCGCTTTCCAATGGCCAACTTGATGAGATTAAGAGATGCAGAGGATCAAGGGGCTCATGGGTGTGTCAGTGAGGGTGTGCCTGGACAGGATTGGCATGTGGGATAGCCAATGGAAACAAAGACCCTCCCTAAGCATGGGCAGCACCATCCAGTAAGATGATGGCTTGGATAGAATAAAAGTGGGAAGACCAAGCAAAGCAGCAGCAGATGCAAGCGGATTCCTCTTGAACAGTTCCTGATCGCTGCTGTGATTGAATGTCGGACTCTTGCTTCTTCTCTCTCCCAAAGCAGGCTGTGCCAGCGATTCTCCAGAAGCCTTTGGCCTACTACGAGGGGAGCGCCCTGATCTCTCTTGTTCTGGGGATTTATCTGCTTGTTCTTGCAGCTCTCCAGCCTACAGACTGCCATTTTGGACTATCCAGCTTCTGGTGCGTAAGCCAACCCAGTGAGTCTCCTTTTCATCACCAAACTTCCTGTTGATTCTGTTCCTCTCGAGAACCCTAATGCAGAGGGATTTGAGCCCAAACTGCTTCACCACGGGGCCACATCCTCAGCATTTTTTTTTAGCTAGCTCAATTGCTGAGGCTGGCTTTGAACTTGCAATCCTCCAGCCTCAGCCTCCTCCAAGGCGAACTCACAGTCTCTCTCCATCTCTCCCTCTCTATTACTCCCTCTTCTCTCACTTTCCCTCCTTGGAGACCAGGGTAGTCAGGTGTGGGTCATGGCCACCAGTGGTGGGGATCCCGGGAATTTAGAAAGTGGTTTGAAACCTATCTATCAACAACATGGATTCAATCCAACAGGGACATCCAAGATGATTGAATTTGCCCTTCAGCAGAAATGTACCCATGACATCCTGTCTCCATAAGTTCCACACCCTGTGTTTCAGGTCAAGAGGAGCCCAGGAGAGTAGGAATTATCTTGCAAGCGGTCTCTGAAGCCTTTTGCCCCTGTGAGAGTCTGCAGCTATGGAGAAGCATTTTCCCTGCTGTGTGAGGGAGGCCTGGGATTGTGGAGAATATGCTCCAGGGCCCCAGGCACTGCCAGCCGTTGAGGAAGCAGATGCTGGGCCCTGGCCTCTGCCTTTGTATCCCAGGCTGGGCTTCCTGTCTGGGGATCAGCAGGACTTCAACCGTGAAGCACTTTTACCACCCTGTGGGTTTCTCAGCTCTGACTGCCCCATCCACGGATCCGGATCGCACAGCACTTTGAGAAGAGGCCCAGAGCTGCCTGCCTGCCTGCCCTGGCCCAAAGCCTCAGACCCAGCAGGAGACACCGGCCCCACCAGGAGAGTTGGACGCCTCTAAGGAACCAGGAAGACCGGTGCCCAGGCTGCCCCATTGGACCAAGGGATCCCGCGATTGCCCACACTCTTTCCAGCATTTTGCTGTGCGGGTGCCAGGAGCCTCTGCCTGAGGTTTCCACTCCCATGCACAGGCTTTACGTTGGACGGCTCTGGACTCCAGGCTGCCTGCCTTTGGCGTGAGAGCACTGGCGTCTCCGTGAACATGCTGCAATGGATGATCCTCTGAGAAGAAACCCTGTTCAAATAGACAATTCTCAGATTAGCAGTCCAGGGAGAAGTTTATGGCTTCTTGGATTTTCGTGAAATTTTCTGTCCCTTGTATAATAAAATCACGGAAACCATCCTTTTCCACGAGTGTGCTTGATTTGGAGATGGGGAAATGAAAGGTGGGTTGGCTGGATGCCAGCATGGGCCCTGTGCAGGTGTCTTTCCTTGGCGGGAAAAGGGATGGATGCTGGGGTCCACACAGGGTTCTCCCCCTTGCCTGTTAATCCTGCCCAGTATCAATGCATGGTAAATGTTCATGACAAGAATTCTTCAGCTCATTTCACTTCTGTCATTGTTCTGGGGCCAAACATTCACAGGACTTCATCCCAGAGTTGTCTCAACTTTTGGACCCCTTCCCTCCATTCCCTATAGTGAACTGCAAAAGTCTTACTTTTACACCTCTGACTCACCACAGGCAGGTGTGTTACTGTCTCAGATTCAAAAGGCATGTTTGCAGGAAAGGCAAAACACGCTAAGCAAAGTATGTTCCCCGAGAAACTGATGACCCAGATCAGTTGTAGATATGCGCATATGCCTTCAAGGAAGGCCTTCAATTTTCAGCTTTGGGTTTTCGAAACAATTGTATTCATTTTTTTTTTTTTTTAAGAGTTGAACACTACAAACACAACCAGGAAGAACCAGATGTGAAGGACAGTCCCAAATTTAATACTTTATTTCCCACACAGCTTTACGGCATCAATTGCAAAGTACGTTATTGAAATTTTGGTGAAATATGAAATTTTGGTGCAATTGAAATATCCCTTGAATTCACACCCCGGCAGTCCTCTATAATCCAACTTGCAAACTGTCACTAATAGAATCAGGAGTAGAGGTCTGCCGTTTTTTCCCCGTTCCTCTTCAGCATTTTGAAAGAAGATTGAGAGTAGACAGCCACGCTCCTTCTAATATTCCATAGAATTCACTGATGAAACTGCTATGCCCCCAACTTTTACTTATTAGTGTTTCCTCCCACCCCCACCCCCGCACCCCGCCCCCGCCCCGTGATGGACAGTTAACCCAGGTGGGGCCTCAGACAAATGCTCTCTACCACTCACGTGTATCCCCAGCCTCACCTTGTGTTTGCTTCCTGATTTAATGGCAATCAAGTGGTAGATTTGTTCAGGTGTTCTTGTTGATTCAGTGTTGGTAGCCCTCTTTACTGTTAGCATTCATTCAACTTGATGGGATTGGGACATGCCAATGACTAAGACCCTTCTGGCGGTGTCTAGTAATCATGGGCATGTGGGATAGCAACTGAAGTGCAGACCCTCCCTAAAGTTGGGCAGCATCATCCAATAGGATGGTGGCTTGCTTGGAATCAATGTTGAAAGAACAAGGAAGCAGCAGCAGATGCCAGTGCTTCTCTTCTTGATGGCTGCTGCCATCACTTGAGGATATCTGACTCTTGCTTCTTCACTCCTGCAAAGTGGACTGTGCCAGGGATTGTCCAGGGAGTTTCCAGAAGCCTGGGGTAGTAATGAATTCATCACTTTATTTATTTATTTATGTATTTATGTATTTGTTTGTTTATTTATTTGTTTGTTTGTTTGTTTATTTGTTTGTTTGTTCATTTATTTATTGAATTATTTATTCACTCCACCAGGGTGTAATGGCGCTTTCCAATGGCCAACTTGATGAGATTAAGAGATGCAGAGGATCAAGGGGCTCATGGGTGTGTCAGTGAGGGTGTGCCTGGACAGGAGTGGCATGTGGGATAGCCAATGGAAACAAAGACCCTCCCTAAGCATGGGCAGCACCATCCAGTAAGATGATGGCTTGGATAGAATAAAAGTGGGAAGACCAAGCAAAGCAGCAGCAGATGCAAGCGGATTCCTCTTGAACAGTTCCTGATCGCTGCTGTGATTGAATGTCGGACTCTTGCTTCTTCTCTCTCCCAAAGCAGGCTGTGCCAGCGATTCTCCAGAAGGCCTTTGGCCTACTACCAGGGGAGCGCCCTGATCTCTCTTGTTCTGGGGATTTATCTGCTTGTTCTTCCAGCTCTCCAGCCTACAGACTGCCATTTTGGACTATCCAGCTTCTGGTGCGTAAGCCAACCCAGTGAGTCTCCTTTTCATCACCAAACTTCCTGTTGATTCTGTTCCTCTCGAGAACCCTAATGCAGAGGGATTGAGCCCAAACTGCTTCACCACGGGGCCACATCCTCAGCATTTTTTTTAGCTAGCTCAATTGCTGAGGCTGGCTTTGAACTTGCAATCCTCCAGCCTCAGCCTCCTCCAAGGCGAACTCACAGTCTCTCTCCATCTCTCCCTCTCTATTACTCCCTCTTCTCTCACTTTCCCTCCTTGGAGACCAGGGTAATCAGGTGTGGGTCATGGCCACCAGTGGTGGGGATCCCGGGAATTTAGAAAGTGGTTTGAAACCTATCTATCAACAACATGGATTCAATCCAACAGGGACATCCAAGATGATTGAATTTGCCCTTCAGCAGAAATGTACCCATGACATCCTGTCTCCATAAGTTCCACACCCTGTGTTTCAGGTCAAGAGGAGCCCAGGAGAGTAGGAATTATCTTGCAAGCGGTCTCTGAAGCCTTTTGCCCCTGTGAGAGTCTGCAGCTATGGAGAAGCATTTTCCCTGCTGTGTGAGGGAGGCCTGGGATTGTGGAGAATATGCTCCAGGGCCCCAGGCACTGCCAGCCGTTGAGGAAGCAGATGCTGGGCCCTGGCCTCTGCCTTTGTATCCCAGGCTGGGCTTCCTGTCTGGGGATCAGCAGGACTTCAACCGTGAAGCACTTTTACCACCCTGTGGGTTTCTCAGCTCTGACTGCCCCATCCACGGATCCGGATCGCACAGCACTTTGAGAAGAGGCCCAGAGCTGCCTGCCTGCCTGCCCTGGCCCAAAGCCTCAGACCCAGCAGGAGACACCGGCCCCACCAGGAGAGTTGGACGCCTCTAAGGAACCAGGAAGACCGGTGCCCAGGCTGCCCCATTGGACCAAGGGATCCCGCGATTGCCCACACTCTTTCCAGCATTTTGCTGTGCGGGTGCCAGGAGCCTCTGCCTGAGGTTTCCACTCCCATGCACAGGCTTTACGTTGGACGGCTCTGGACTCCAGGCTGCCTGCCTTTGGCGTGAGAGCACTGGCGTCTCCGTGAACATGCTGCAATGGATGATCCTCTGAGAAGAAACCCTGTTCAAATAGACAATTCTCAGATTAGCAGTCCAGGGAGAAGTTTATGGCTTCTTGGATTTTCGTGAAATTTTCTGTCCCTTGTATAATAAAATCACGGAAACCATCCTTTTCCACGAGTGTGCTTGATTTGGAGATGGGGAAATGAAAGGTGGGTTGGCTGGATGCCAGCATGGGCCCTGTGCAGGTGTCTTTCCTTGGCGGGAAAAGGGATGGATGCTGGGGTCCACACAGGGTTCTCCCCCTTGCCTGTTAATCCTGCCCAGTATCAAGGCATGGTAAATGTTCATGACAAGAATTCTTCAGCTCATTTCACTTCTGTCATTGTTCTGGGGCCAAACATTCACAGGACTTCATCCTGGTCCTCGTGAATGTTTGGACCCCTTCCCTCCATTTCCCTATAGTGAACTGCAAAAGTCTTACTTTTACACCTCTGACTCACCACAGGCAGGTGTGTTACTGTCTCAGATTCAAAAGGCATGTTTGCAGGAAAGGCAAAGCACGCTAAGCAAAGTATGTTCCCCGAGAAACTGATGACCCAGATCAGTTGTAGATATGCGCATATGCCTTCAAGGAAGGCCTTCAATTTTCAGCTTTGGGTTTTCGAAACAATTGTATTCATTTTTTTTTAAGAGTTGAACACTACAAACACAACCAGGAAGAACCAGATGTGAAGGACAGTCCCAAATTTAATACTTTATTTCCCACACAGCTTTAACGGCATCAATTGCAAAGTACGTTATTGAAATTTTGGTGAAATATGAAATTTTGGTGCAATTGAAATATCCCTTGAATTCACACCCCCGGCAGTCCTCTATAATCCAACTTGCAAACTGTCACTAATAGAATCAGGAGTAGAGGTCTGCCGTTTTTTCCCCGTTCCTCTTCAGCATTTTGAAAGAAGATTGAGAGTAGACAGCCACGCTCCTTCTAATATTCCATAGAATTCACTGATGAAACTGCTATGCCCCCAACTTTTACTTATTAGTGTTTCCTCCCACCCCCACCCCCGCACCCCGCCCCCGCCCGTGATGGACAGTTAACCCAGGTGGGGCCTCAGACAAATGCTCTCTACCACTCACGTGTATCCCCAGCCTCACCTTGTGTTTGCTTCCTGATTTAATGGCAATCAAGTGGTAGATTTGTTCAGGTGTTCTTGTTGATTCAGTGTTGGTAGCCCTCTTTACTGTTAGCATTCATTCAACTTGATGGGATTGGGACATGCCAATGACTAAGACCCTTCTGGCGGTGTCTAGTAATCATGGGCATGTGGGATAGCAACTGAAGTGCAGACCCTCCCTAAAGTTGGGCAGCATCATCCAATAGGATGGTGGCTTGCTTGGAATCAATGTTGAAAGAACAAGGAAGCAGCAGCAGATGCCAGTGCTTCTCTTCTTGATGGCTGCTGCCATCACTTGAGGATATCTGACTCTTGCTTCTTCACTCCTGCAAAGTGGACTGTGCCAGGGATTGTCCAGGGAGTTTCCAGAAGCCTGGGGTAGTAATGAATTCATCACTTTATTTATTTATTTATGTATTCATGTATTTGTTTGTCTATTTATTTGTTTGTTTATTTGTTTGTTTGTTTGTTTATTTGTTTGTTTGTTCATTTATTTATTGAATTATTTATTCACTCCACCAGGGTGTAATGGCGCTTTCCAATGGCCAACTTGATGAGATTAAGAGATGCAGAGGATCAAGGGGCTCATGGGTGTGTCAGTGAGGGTGTGCCTGGACAGGAGTGGCATGTGGGATAGCCAATGGAAACAAAGACCCTCCCTAAGCATGGGCAGCACCATCCAGTAAGATGATGGCTTGGATAGAATAAAAGTGGGAAGACCAAGCAAAGCAGCAGCAGATGCAAGCGGATTCCTCTTGAACAGTTCCTGATCGCTGCTGTGATTGAATGTCGGACTCTTGCTTCTTCTCTCTCCCAAAGCAGGCTGTGCCAGCGATTCTCCAGAAGCCTTTGGCCTACTACCAGGGGAGCGCCCTGATCTCTCTTGTTCTGGGGATTTATCTGCTTGTTCTTCCAGCTCTCCAGCCTACAGACTGCCATTTTGGACTATCCAGCTTCTGGTGCGTAAGCCAACCCAGTGAGTCTCCTTTTCATCACCAAACTTCCTGTTGATTCTGTTCCTCTCGAGAACCCTAATGCAGAGGGATTGAGCCCAAACTGCTTCACCACGGGGCCACATCCTCAGCATTTTTTTTTAGCTAGCTCAATTGCTGAGGCTGGCTTTGAACTTGCAATCCTCCAGCCTCAGCCTCCTCCAAGGCGAACTCACAGTCTCTCTCCATCTCTCCCTCTCTATTACTCCCTCTTCTCTCACTTTCCCTCCTTGGAGACCAGGGTAATCAGGTGTGGGTCATGGCCACCAGTGGTGGGGATCCCGGGAATTTAGAAAGTGGTTTGAAACCTATCTATCAACAACATGGATTCAATCCAACAGGGACATCCAAGATGATTGAATTTGCCCTTCAGCAGAAATGTACCCATGACATCCTGTCTCCATAAGTTCCACACCCTGTGTTTCAGGTCAAGAGGAGCCCAGGAGAGTAGGAATTATCTTGCAAGCGGTCTCTGAAGCCTTTTGCCCCTGTGAGAGTCTGCAGCTATGGAGAAGCATTTTCCCTGCTGTGTGAGGGAGGCCTGGGATTGTGGAGAATATGCTCCAGGGCCCCAGGCACTGCCAGCCGTTGAGGAAGCAGATGCTGGGCCCTGGCCTCTGCCTTTGTATCCCAGGCTGGGCTTCCTGTCTGGGGATCAGCAGGACTTCAACCGTGAAGCACTTTTACCACCCTGTGGGTTTCTCAGCTCTGACTGCCCCATCCACGGATCCGGATCGCACAGCACTTTGAGAAGAGGCCCAGAGCTGCCTGCCTGCCTGCCCTGGCCCAAAGCCTCAGACCCAGCAGGAGACACCGGCCCCACCAGGAGAGTTGGACGCCTCTAAGGAACCAGGAAGACCGGTGCCCAGGCTGCCCCATTGGACCAAGGGATCCCGCGATTGCCCACACTCTTTCCAGCATTTTGCTGTGCGGGTGCCAGGAGCCTCTGCCTGAGGTTTCCACTCCCATGCACAGGCTTTACGTTGGACGGCTCTGGACTCCAGGCTGCCTGCCTTTGGCGTGAGAGCACTGGCGTCTCCGTGAACATGCTGCAATGGATGATCCTCTGAGAAGAAACCCTGTTCAAATAGACAATTCTCAGATTAGCAGTCCAGGGAGAAGTTTATGGCTTCTTGGATTTTCGTGAAATTTTCTGTCCCTTGTATAATAAAATCACGGAAACCATCCTTTTCCACGAGTGTGCTTGATTTGGAGATGGGGAAATGAAAGGTGGGTTGGCTGGATGCCAGCATGGGCCCTGTGCAGGTGTCTTTCCTTGTCGGGAAAAGGGATGGATGCTGGGGTCCACACAGGGTTCTCCCCCTTGCCTGTTAATCCTGCCCAGTATCAAGGCATGGTAAATGTTCATGACAAGAATTCTTCAGCTCATTTCACTTCTGTCATTGTTCTGGGGCCAAACATTCACAGGACTTCATCCCAGAGTTGTCTCAACTTTTGGACCCCTTCCCTCCATTCCCTATAGTGAACTGCAAAAGTCTTACTTTTACACCTCTGACTCACCACAGGCAGGTGTGTTACTGTCTCAGATTCAAAAGGCATGTTTGCAGGAAAGGCAAAGCACGCTAAGCAAAGTATGTTCCCCGAGAAACTGATGACCCAGATCAGTTGTAGATATGCGCATATGCCTTCAAGGAAGGCCTTCAATTTTCAGCTTTGGGTTTTCGAAACAATTGTATTCATTTTTTTTTTAAGAGTTGAACACTACAAACACAACCAGGAAGAACCAGATGTGAAGGACAGTCCCAAATTTAATACTTTATTTCCCACACAGCTTTAACGGCATCAATTGCAAAGTACGTTATTGAAATTTTGGTGAAATATGAAATTTTGGTGCAATTGAAATATCCCTTGAATTCACACCCCGGCAGTCCTCTATAATCCAACTTGCAAACTGTCACTAATAGAATCAGGAGTAGAGGTCTGCCGTTTTTTTCCCCGTTCCTCTTCAGCATTTTGAAAGAAGATTGAGAGTAGACAGCCACGCTCCTTCTAATATTCCATAGAATTCACTGATGAAACTGCTATGCCCCGAACTTTTACTTATTAGTGTTTCCTCCCACCCCCACCCCCGCACCCCGCCCCCGCCCCGTGATGGACAGTTAACCCAGGTGGGGCCTCAGACAAATGCTCTCTACCACTCACGTGTATCCCCAGCCTCACCTTGTGTTTGCTTCCTGATTTAATGGCAATCAAGTGGTAGATTTGTTCAGGTGTTCTTGTTGATTCAGTGTTGGTAGCCCTCTTTACTGTTAGCATTCATTCAACTTGATGGGATTGGGACATGCCAATGACTAAGACCCTTCTGGCGGTGTCTAGTAATCATGGGCATGTGGGATAGCAACTGAAGTGCAGACCCTCCCTAAAGTTGGGCAGCATCATCCAATAGGATGGTGGCTTGCTTGGAATCAATGTTGAAAGAACAAGGAAGCAGCAGCAGATGCCAGTGCTTCTCTTCTTGATGGCTGCTGCCATCACTTGAGGATATCTGACTCTTGCTTCTTCACTCCTGCAAAGTGGACTGTGCCAGGGATTGTCCAGGGAGTTTCCAGAAGCCTGGGGTAGTAATGAATTCATCACTTTATTTATTTATTTATGTATTCATGTATTTGTTTGTCTATTTATTTGTTTGTTTATTTGTTTGTTTGTTTGTTTATTTGTTTGTTTGTTCATTTATTTATTGAATTATTTATTCACTCCACCA
Source organism: Urocitellus parryii (assembly GCF_045843805.1). Lineage (NCBI taxonomy): Eukaryota > Metazoa > Chordata > Mammalia > Rodentia > Sciuridae > Urocitellus > Urocitellus parryii. The sequence goes on along the minus strand of NW_027552748.1, from coordinate 48,877 downwards.
GGGTGTAATGGCGCTTTCCAATGGCCAACTTGATGAGATTAAGAGATGCAGAGGATCAAGGGGCTCATGGGTGTGTCAGTGAGGGTGTGCCTGGACAGGAGTGGCATGTGGGATAGCCAATGGAAACAAAGACCCTCCCTAAGCATGGGCAGCACCATCCAGTAAGATGATGGCTTGGATAGAATAAAAGTGGGAAGACCAAGCAAAGCAGCAGCAGATGCAAGCGGATTCCTCTTGAACAGTTCCTGATCGCTGCTGTGATTGAATGTCGGACTCTTGCTTCTTCTCTCTCCCAAAGCAGGCTGTGCCAGCGATTCTCCAGAAGCCTTTGGCCTACTACGAGGGGAGCGCCCTGATCTCTCTTGTTCTGGGGATTTATCTGCTTGTTCTTCCAGCTCTCCAGCCTACAGACTGCCATTTTGGACTATCCAGCTTCTGGTGCGTAAGCCAACCCAGTGAGTCTCCTTTTCATCACCAAACTTCCTGTTGATTCTGTTCCTCTCGAGAACCCTAATGCAGAGGGATTGAGCCCAAACTGCTTCACCACGGGGCCACATCCTCAGCATTTTTTTTTAGCTAGCTCAATTGCTGAGGCTGGCTTTGAACTTGCAATCCTCCAGCCTCAGCCTCCTCCAAGGCGAACTCACAGTCTCTCTCCATCTCTCCCTCTCTATTACTCCCTCTTCTCTCACTTTCCCTCCTTGGAGACCAGGGTAGTCAGGTGTGGGTCATGGCCACCAGTGGTGGGGATCCCGGGAATTTAGAAAGTGGTTTGAAACCTATCTATCAACAACATGGATTCAATCCAACAGGGACATCCAAGATGATTGAATTTGCCCTTCAGCAGAAATGTACCCATGACATCCTGTCTCCATAAGTTCCACACCCTGTGTTTCAGGTCAAGAGGAGCCCAGGAGAGTAGGAATTATCTTGCAAGCGGTCTCTGAAGCCTTTTGCCCCTGTGAGAGTCTGCAGCTATGGAGAAGCATTTTCCCTGCTGTGTGAGGGAGGCCTGGGATTGTGGAGAATATGCTCCAGGGCCCCAGGCACTGCCAGCCGTTGAGGAAGCAGATGCTGGGCCCTGGCCTCTGCCTTTGTATCCCAGGCTGGGCTTCCTGTCTGGGGATCAGCAGGACTTCAACCGTGAAGCACTTTTACCACCCTGTGGGTTTCTCAGCTCTGACTGCCCCATCCACGGATCCGGATCGCACAGCACTTTGAGAAGAGGCCCAGAGCTGCCTGCCTGCCTGCCCTGGCCCAAAGCCTCAGACCCAGCAGGAGACACCGGCCCCACCAGGAGAGTTGGACGCCTCTAAGGAACCAGGAAGACCGGTGCCCAGGCTGCCCCATTGGACCAAGGGATCCCGCGATTGCCCACACTCTTTCCAGCATTTTGCTGTGCGGGTGCCAGGAGCCTCTGCCTGAGGTTTCCACTCCCATGCACAGGCTTTACGTTGGAAGGCTCTGGACTCCAGGCTGCCTGCCTTTGGCGTGAGAGCACTGGCGTCTCCGTGAACATGCTGCAATGGATGATCCTCTGAGAAGAAACCCTGTTCAAATAGACAATTCTCAGATTAGCAGTCCAGGGAGAAGTTTATGGCTTCTTGGATTTTCGTGAAATTTTCTGTCCCTTGTATAATAAAATCACGGAAACCATCCTTTTCCACGAGTGTGCTTGATTTGGAGATGGGGAAATGAAAGGTGGGTTGGCTGGATGCCAGCATGGGCCCTGTGCAGGTGTCTTTCCTTGGCGGGAAAAGGGATGGATGCTGGGGTCCACACAGGGTTCTCCCCCTTGCCTGTTAATCCTGCCCAGTATCAAGGCATGGTAAATGTTCATGACAAGAATTCTTCAGCTCATTTCACTTCTGTCATTGTTCTGGGGCCAAACATTCACAGGACTTCATCCCAGAGTTGTCTCAACTTTTGGACCCCTTCCCTCCATTCCCTATAGTGAACTGCAAAAGTCTTACTTTTACACCTCTGACTCACCACAGGCAGGTGTGTTACTGTCTCAGATTCAAAAGGCATGTTTGCAGGAAAGGCAAAACACGCTAAGCAAAGTATGTTCCCCGAGAAACTGATGACCCAGATCAGTTGTAGATATGCGCATATGCCTTCAAGGAAGGCCTTCAATTTTCAGCTTTGGGTTTTCGAAACAATTGTATTCATTTTTTTTTTTTAAGAGTTGAACACTACAAACACAACCAGGAAGAACCAGATGTGAAGGACAGTCCCAAATTTAATACTTTATTTCCCACACAGCTTTAACGGCATCAATTGCAAAGTACGTTATTGAAATTTTGGTGAAATATGAAATTTTGGTGCAATTGAAATATCCCTTGAATTCACACCCCGGCAGTCCTCTATAATCCAACTTGCAAACTGTCACTAATAGAATCAGGAGTAGAGGTCTGCCGTTTTTTCCCCGTTCCTCTTCAGCATTTTGAAAGAAGATTGAGAGTAGACAGCCACGCTCCTTCTAATATTCCATAGAATTCACTGATGAAACTGCTATGCCCCCAACTTTTACTTATTAGTGTTTCCTCCCACCCCCACCCCCGCACCCCGCCCCCGCCCCGTGATGGACAGTTAACCCAGGTGGGGCCTCAGACAAATGCTCTCTACCACTCACGTGTATCCCCAGCCTCACCTTGTGTTTGCTTCCTGATTTAATGGCAATCAAGTGGTAGATTTGTTCAGGTGTTCTTGTTGATTCAGTGTTGGTAGCCCTCTTTACTGTTAGCATTCATTCAACTTGATGGGATTGGGACATGCCAATGACTAAGACCCTTCTGGCGGTGTCTAGTAATCATGGGCATGTGGGATAGCAACTGAAGTGCAGACCCTCCCTAAAGTTGGGCAGCATCATCCAATAGGATGGTGGCTTGCTTGGAATCAATGTTGAAAGAACAAGGAAGCAGCAGCAGATGCCAGTGCTTCTCTTCTTGATGGCTGCTGCCATCACTTGAGGATATCTGACTCTTGCTTCTTCACTCCTGCAAAGTGGACTGTGCCAGGGATTGTCCAGGGAGTTTCCAGAAGCCTGGGGTAGTAATGAATTCATCACTTTATTTATTTATTTATGTATTCATGTATTTGTTTGTCTATTTATTTGTTTGTTTATTTGTTTGTTTGTTTGTTTATTTGTTTGTTTGTTCATTTATTTATTGAATTATTTATTCACTCCACCAGGGTGTAATGGCGCTTTCCAATGGCCAACTTGATGAGATTAAGAGATGCAGAGGATCAAGGGGCTCATGGGTGTGTCAGTGAGGGTGTGCCTGGACAGGATTGGCATGTGGGATAGCCAATGGAAACAAAGACCCTCCCTAAGCATGGGCAGCACCATCCAGTAAGATGATGGCTTGGATAGAATAAAAGTGGGAAGACCAAGCAAAGCAGCAGCAGATGCAAGCGGATTCCTCTTGAACAGTTCCTGATCGCTGCTGTGATTGAATGTCGGACTCTTGCTTCTTCTCTCTCCCAAAGCAGGCTGTGCCAGCGATTCTCCAGAAGCCTTTGGCCTACTACGAGGGGAGCGCCCTGATCTCTCTTGTTCTGGGGATTTATCTGCTTGTTCTTCCAGCTCTCCAGCCTACAGACTGCCATTTTGGACTATCCAGCTTCTGGTGCGTAAGCCAACCCAGTGAGTCTCCTTTTCATCACCAAACTTCCTGTTGATTCTGTTCCTCTCGAGAACCCTAATGCAGAGGGATTGAGCCCAAACTGCTTCACCACGGGGCCACATCCTCAGCATTTTTTTTTAGCTAGCTCAATTGCTGAGGCTGGCTTTGAACTTGCAATCCTCCAGCCTCAGCCTCCTCCAAGGCGAACTCACAGTCTCTCTCCATCTCTCCCTCTCTATTACTCCCTCTTCTCTCACTTTCCCTCCTTGGAGACCAGGGTAGTCAGGTGTGGGTCATGGCCACCAGTGGTGGGGATCCCGGGAATTTAGAAAGTGGTTTGAAACCTATCTATCAACAACATGGATTCAATCCAACAGGGACATCCAAGATGATTGAATTTGCCCTTCAGCAGAAATGTACCCATGACATCCTGTCTCCATAAGTTCCACACCCTGTGTTTCAGGTCAAGAGGAGCCCAGGAGAGTAGGAATTATCTTGCAAGCGGTCTCTGAAGCCTTTTGCCCCTGTGAGAGTCTGCAGCTATGGAGAAGCATTTTCCCTGCTGTGTGAGGGAGGCCTGGGATTGTGGAGAATATGCTCCAGGGCCCCAGGCACTGCCAGCCGTTGAGGAAGCAGATGCTGGGCCCTGGCCTCTGCCTTTGTATCCCAGGCTGGGCTTCCTGTCTGGGGATCAGCAGGACTTCAACCGTGAAGCACTTTTACCACCCTGTGGGTTTCTCAGCTCTGACTGCCCCATCCACGGATCCGGATCGCACAGCACTTTGAGAAGAGGCCCAGAGCTGCCTGCCTGCCTGCCCTGGCCCAAAGCCTCAGACCCAGCAGGAGACACCGGCCCCACCAGGAGAGTTGGACGCCTCTAAGGAACCAGGAAGACCGGTGCCCAGGCTGCCCCATTGGACCAAGGGATCCCGCGATTGCCCACACTCTTTCCAGCATTTTGCTGTGCGGGTGCCAGGAGCCTCTGCCTGAGGTTTCCACTCCCATGCACAGGCTTTACGTTGGACGGCTCTGGACTCCAGGCTGCCTGCCTTTGGCGTGAGAGCACTGGCGTCTCCGTGAACATGCTGCAATGGATGATCCTCTGAGAAGAAACCCTGTTCAAATAGACAATTCTCAGATTAGCAGTCCAGGGAGAAGTTTATGGCTTCTTGGATTTTCGTGAAATTTTCTGTCCCTTGTATAATAAAATCACGGAAACCATCCTTTTCCACGAGTGTGCTTGATTTGGAGATGGGGAAATGAAAGGTGGGTTGGCTGGATGCCAGCATGGGCCCTGTGCAGGTGTCTTTCCTTGGCGGGAAAAGGGATGGATGCTGGGGTCCACACAGGGTTCTCCCCCTTGCCTGTTAATCCTGCCCAGTATCAATGCATGGTAAATGTTCATGACAAGAATTCTTCAGCTCATTTCACTTCTGTCATTGTTCTGGGGCCAAACATTCACAGGACTTCATCCCAGAGTTGTCTCAACTTTTGGACCCCTTCCCTCCATTCCCTATAGTGAACTGCAAAAGTCTTACTTTTACACCTCTGACTCACCACAGGCAGGTGTGTTACTGTCTCAGATTCAAAAGGCATGTTTGCAGGAAAGGCAAAACACGCTAAGCAAAGTATGTTCCCCGAGAAACTGATGACCCAGATCAGTTGTAGATATGCGCATATGCCTTCAAGGAAGGCCTTCAATTTTCAGCTTTGGGTTTTCGAAACAATTGTATTCATTTTTTTTTTTTTTTTTAAGAGTTGAACACTACAAACACAACCAGGAAGAACCAGATGTGAAGGACAGTCCCAAATTTAATACTTTATTTCCCACACAGCTTTAACGGCATCAATTGCAAAGTACGTTATTGAAATTTTGGTGAAATATGAAATTTTGGTGCAATTGAAATATCCCTTGAATTCACACCCCGGCAGTCCTCTATAATCCAACTTGCAAACTGTCACTAATAGAATCAGGAGTAGAGGTCTGCCGTTTTTTCCCCGTTCCTCTTCAGCATTTTGAAAGAAGATTGAGAGTAGACAGCCACGCTCCTTCTAATATTCCATAGAATTCACTGATGAAACTGCTATGGCCCGAACTTTTACTTATTAGTGTTTCCTCCCACCCCCACCCCCGCACCCCGCCCCCGCCCCGTGATGGACAGTTAACCCAGGTGGGGCCTCAGACAAATGCTGTCTACCACTCACGTGTATCCCCAGCCTCACCTTGTGTTTGCTTCCTGATTTAATGGCAATCAAGTGGTAGATTTGTTCAGGTGTTCTTGTTGATTCAGTGTTGGTAGCCCTCTTTACTGTTAGCATTCATTCAACTTGATGGGATTGGGACATGCCAATGACTAAGACCCTTCTGGCGGTGTCTAGTAATCATGGGCATGTGGGATAGCAACTGAAGTGCAGACCCTCCCTAAAGTTGGGCAGCATCATCCAATAGGATGGTGGCTTGCTTGGAATCAATGTTGAAAGAACAAGGAAGCAGCAGCAGATGCCAGTGCTTCTCTTCTTGATGGCTGCTGCCATCACTTGAGGATATCTGACTCTTGCTTCTTCACTCCTGCAAAGTGGACTGTGCCAGGGATTGTCCAGGGAGTTTCCAGAAGCCTGGGGTAGTAATGAATTCATCACTTTATTTATTTATTTATGTATTTATGTATTTGTTTGTTTATTTATTTGTTTGTTTGTTTGTTTATTTGTTTGTTTGTTCATTTATTTATTGAATTATTTATTCACTCCACCAGGGTGTAATGGCGCTTTCCAATGGCCAACTTGATGAGATTAAGAGATGCAGAGGATCAAGGGGCTCATGGGTGTGTCAGTGAGGGTGTGCCTGGACAGGATTGGCATGTGGGATAGCCAATGGAAACAAAGACCCTCCCTAAGCATGGGCAGCACCATCCAGTAAGATGATGGCTTGGATAGAATAAAAGTGGGAAGACCAAGCAAAGCAGCAGCAGATGCAAGCGGATTCCTCTTGAACAGTTCCTGATCGCTGCTGTGATTGAATGTCGGACTCTTGCTTCTTCTCTCTCCCAAAGCAGGCTGTGCCAGCGATTCTCCAGAAGCCTTTGGCCTACTACGAGGGGAGCGCCCTGATCTCTCTTGTTCTGGGGATTTATCTGCTTGTTCTTGCAGCTCTCCAGCCTACAGACTGCCATTTTGGACTATCCAGCTTCTGGTGCGTAAGCCAACCCAGTGAGTCTCCTTTTCATCACCAAACTTCCTGTTGATTCTGTTCCTCTCGAGAACCCTAATGCAGAGGGATTGAGCCCAAACTGCTTCACCACGGGGCCACATCCTCAGCATTTTTTTTTAGCTAGCTCAATTGCTGAGGCTGGCTTTGAACTTGCAATCCTCCAGCCTCAGCCTCCTCCAAGGCGAACTCACAGTCTCTCTCCATCTCTCCCTCTCTATTACTCCCTCTTCTCTCACTTTCCCTCCTTGGAGACCAGGGTAGTCAGGTGTGGGTCATGGCCACCAGTGGTGGGGATCCCGGGAATTTAGAAAGTGGTTTGAAACCTATCTATCAACAACATGGATTCAATCCAACAGGGACATCCAAGATGATTGAATTTGCCCTTCAGCAGAAATGTACCCATGACATCCTGTCTCCATAAGTTCCACACCCTGTGTTTCAGGTCAAGAGGAGCCCAGGAGAGTAGGAATTATCTTGCAAGCGGTCTCTGAAGCCTTTTGCCCCTGTGAGAGTCTGCAGCTATGGAGAAGCATTTTCCCTGCTGTGTGAGGGAGGCCTGGGATTGTGGAGAATATGCTCCAGGGCCCCAGGCACTGCCAGCCGTTGAGGAAGCAGATGCTGGGCCCTGGCCTCTGCCTTTGTATCCCAGGCTGGGCTTCCTGTCTGGGGATCAGCAGGACTTCAACCGTGAAGCACTTTTACCACCCTGTGGGTTTCTCAGCTCTGACTGCCCCATCCACGGATCCGGATCGCACAGCACTTTGAGAAGAGGCCCAGAGCTGCCTGCCTGCCTGCCCTGGCCCAAAGCCTCAGACCCAGCAGGAGACACCGGCCCCACCAGGAGAGTTGGACGCCTCTAAGGAACCAGGAAGACCGGTGCCCAGGCTGCCCCATTGGACCAAGGGATCCCGCGATTGCCCACACTCTTTCCAGCATTTTGCTGTGCGGGTGCCAGGAGCCTCTGCCTGAGGTTTCCACTCCCATGCACAGGCTTTACGTTGGACGGCTCTGGACTCCAGGCTGCCTGCCTTTGGCGTGAGAGCACTGGCGTCTCCGTGAACATGCTGCAATGGATGATCCTCTGAGAAGAAACCCTGTTCAAATAGACAATTCTCAGATTAGCAGTCCAGGGAGAAGTTTATGGCTTCTTGGATTTTCGTGAAATTTTCTGTCCCTTGTATAATAAAATCACGGAAACCATCCTTTTCCACGAGTGTGCTTGATTTGGAGATGGGGAAATGAAAGGTGGGTTGGCTGGATGCCAGCATGGGCCCTGTGCAGGTGTCTTTCCTTGGCGGGAAAAGGGATGGATGCTGGGGTCCACACAGGGTTCTCCCCCTTGCCTGTTAATCCTGCCCAGTATCAATGCATGGTAAATGTTCATGACAAGAATTCTTCAGCTCATTTCACTTCTGTCATTGTTCTGGGGCCAAACATTCACAGGACTTCATCCCAGAGTTGTCTCAACTTTTGGACCCCTTCCCTCCATTCCCTATAGTGAACTGCAAAAGTCTTACTTTTACACCTCTGACTCACCACAGGCAGGTGTGTTACTGTCTCAGATTCAAAAGGCATGTTTGCAGGAAAGGCAAAACACGCTAAGCAAAGTATGTTCCCCGAGAAACTGATGACCCAGATCAGTTGTAGATATGCGCATATGCCTTCAAGGAAGGCCTTCAATTTTCAGCTTTGGGTTTTCGAAACAATTGTATTCATTTTTTTTTTTTTTTAAGAGTTGAACACTACAAACACAACCAGGAAGAACCAGATGTGAAGGACAGTCCCAAATTTAATACTTTATTTCCCACACAGCTTTAACGGCATCAATTGCAAAGTACGTTATTGAAATTTTGGTGAAATATGAAATTTTGGTGCAATTGAAATATCCCTTGAATTCACACCCCGGCAGTCCTCTATAATCCAACTTGCAAACTGTCACTAATAGAATCAGGAGTAGAGGTCTGCCGTTTTTTCCCCGTTCCTCTTCAGCATTTTGAAAGAAGATTGAGAGTAGACAGCCACGCTCCTTCTAATATTCCATAGAATTCACTGATGAAACTGCTATGCCCCCAACTTTTACTTATTAGTGTTTCCTCCCACCCCCACCCCCGCACCCCGCCCCCGCCCCGTGATGGACAGTTAACCCAGGTGGGGCCTCAGACAAATGCTCTCTACCACTCACGTGTATCCCCAGCCTCACCTTGTGTTTGCTTCCTGATTTAATGGCAATCAAGTGGTAGATTTGTTCAGGTGTTCTTGTTGATTCAGTGTTGGTAGCCCTCTTTACTGTTAGCATTCATTCAACTTGATGGGATTGGGACATGCCAATGACTAAGACCCTTCTGGCGGTGTCTAGTAATCATGGGCATGTGGGATAGCAACTGAAGTGCAGACCCTCCCTAAAGTTGGGCAGCATCATCCAATAGGATGGTGGCTTGCTTGGAATCAATGTTGAAAGAACAAGGAAGCAGCAGCAGATGCCAGTGCTTCTCTTCTTGATGGCTGCTGCCATCACTTGAGGATATCTGACTCTTGCTTCTTCACTCCTGCAAAGTGGACTGTGCCAGGGATTGTCCAGGGAGTTTCCAGAAGCCTGGGGTAGTAATGAATTCATCACTTTATTTATTTATTTATGTATTTATGTATTTGTTTGTTTATTTATTTGTTTGTTTGTTTGTTTATTTGTTTGTTTGTTCATTTATTTATTGAATTATTTATTCACTCCACCAGGGTGTAATGGCGCTTTCCAATGGCCAACTTGATGAGATTAAGAGATGCAGAGGATCAAGGGGCTCATGGGTGTGTCAGTGAGGGTGTGCCTGGACAGGAGTGGCATGTGGGATAGCCAATGGAAACAAAGACCCTCCCTAAGCATGGGCAGCACCATCCAGTAAGATGATGGCTTGGATAGAATAAAAGTGGGAAGACCAAGCAAAGCAGCAGCAGATGCAAGCGGATTCCTCTTGAACAGTTCCTGATCGCTGCTGTGATTGAATGTCGGACTCTTGCTTCTTCTCTCTCCCAAAGCAGGCTGTGCCAGCGATTCTCCAGAAGCCTTTGGCCTACTACGAGGGGAGCGCCCTGATCTCTCTTGTTCTGGGGATTTATCTGCTTGTTCTTCCAGCTCTCCAGCCTACAGACTGCCATTTTGGACTATCCAGCTTCTGGTGCGTAAGCCAACCCAGTGAGTCTCCTTTTCATCACCAAACTTCCTGTTGATTCTGTTCCTCTCGAGAACCCTAATGCAGAGGGATTGAGCCCAAACTGCTTCACCACGGGGCCACATCCTCAGCATTTTTTTTTAGCTAGCTCAATTGCTGAGGCTGGCTTTGAACTTGCAATCCTCCAGCCTCAGCCTCCTCCAAGGCGAACTCACAGTCTCTCTCCATCTCTCCCTCTCTATTACTCCCTCTTCTCTCACTTTCCCTCCTTGGAGACCAGGGTAATCAGGTGTGGGTCATGGCCACCAGTGGTGGGGATCCCGGGAATTTAGAAAGTGGTTTGAAACCTATCTATCAACAACATGGATTCAATCCAACAGGGACATCCAAGATGATTGAATTTGCCCTTCAGCAGAAATGTACCCATGACATCCTGTCTCCATAAGTTCCACACCCTGTGTTTCAGGTCAAGAGGAGCCCAGGAGAGTAGGAATTATCTTGCAAGCGGTCTCTGAAGCCTTTTGCCCCTGTGAGAGTCTGCAGCTATGGAGAAGCATTTTCCCTGCTGTGTGAGGGAGGCCTGGGATTGTGGAGAATATGCTCCAGGGCCCCAGGCACTGCCAGCCGTTGAGGAAGCAGATGCTGGGCCCTGGCCTCTGCCTTTGTATCCCAGGCTGGGCTTCCTGTCTGGGGATCAGCAGGACTTCAACCGTGAAGCACTTTTACCACCCTGTGGGTTTCTCAGCTCTGACTGCCCCATCCACGGATCCGGATCGCACAGCACTTTGAGAAGAGGCCCAGAGCTGCCTGCCTGCCTGCCCTGGCCCAAAGCCTCAGACCCAGCAGGAGACACCGGCCCCACCAGGAGAGTTGGACGCCTCTAAGGAACCAGGAAGACCGGTGCCCAGGCTGCCCCATTGGACCAAGGGATCCCGCGATTGCCCACACTCTTTCCAGCATTTTGCTGTGCGGGTGCCAGGAGCCTCTGCCTGAGGTTTCCACTCCCATGCACAGGCTTTACGTTGGACGGCTCTGGACTCCAGGCTGCCTGCCTTTGGCGTGAGAGCACTGGCGTCTCCGTGAACATGCTGCAATGGATGATCCTCTGAGAAGAAACCCTGTTCAAATAGACAATTCTCAGATTAGCAGTCCAGGGAGAAGTTTATGGCTTCTTGGATTTTCGTGAAATTTTCTGTCCCTTGTATAATAAAATCACGGAAACCATCCTTTTCCACGAGTGTGCTTGATTTGGAGATGGGGAAATGAAAGGTGGGTTGGCTGGATGCCAGCATGGGCCCTGTGCAGGTGTCTTTCCTTGGCGGGAAAAGGGATGGATGCTGGGGTCCACACAGGGTTCTCCCCCTTGCCTGTTAATCCTGCCCAGTATCAAGGCATGGTAAATGTTCATGACAAGAATTCTTCAGCTCATTTCACTTCTGTCATTGTTCTGGGGCCAAACATTCACAGGACTTCATCCCAGAGTTGTCTCAACTTTTGGACCCCTTCCCTCCATTCCCTATAGTGAACTGCAAAAGTCTTACTTTTACACCTCTGACTCACCACAGGCAGGTGTGTTACTGTCTCAGATTCAAAAGGCATGTTTGCAGGAAAGGCAAAACACGCTAAGCAAAGTATGTTCCCCGAGAAACTGATGACCCAGATCAGTTGTAGATATGCGCATATGCCTTCAAGGAAGGCCTTCAATTTTCAGCTTTGGGTTTTCGAAACAATTGTATTCATTTTTTTTTTTTAAGAGTTGAACACTACAAACACAACCAGGAAGAACCAGATGTGAAGGACAGTCCCAAATTTAATACTTTATTTCCCACACAGCTTTAACGGCATCAATTGCAAAGTACGTTATTGAAATTTTGGTGAAATATGAAATTTTGGTGCAATTGAAATATCCCTTGAATTCACACCCCGGCAGTCCTCTATAATCCAACTTGCAAACTGTCACTAATAGAATCAGGAGTAGAGGTCTGCCGTTTTTTCCCCGTTCCTCTTCAGCATTTTGAAAGAAGATTGAGAGTAGACAGCCACGCTCCTTCTAATATTCCATAGAATTCACTGATGAAACTGCTATGCCCCCAACTTTTACTTATTAGTGTTTCCTCCCACCCCCACCCCCGCACCCCGCCCCCGCCCCGTGATGGACAGTTAACCCAGGTGGGGCCTCAGACAAATGCTCTCTACCACTCACGTGTATCCCCAGCCTCACCTTGTGTTTGCTTCCTGATTTAATGGCAATCAAGTGGTAGATTTGTTCAGGTGTTCTTGTTGATTCAGTGTTGGTAGCCCTCTTTACTGTTAGCATTCATTCAACTTGATGGGATTGGGACATGCCAATGACTAAGACCCTTCTGGCGGTGTCTAGTAATCATGGGCATGTGGGATAGCAACTGAAGTGCAGACCCTCCCTAAAGTTGGGCAGCATCATCCAATAGGATGGTGGCTTGCTTGGAATCAATGTTGAAAGAACAAGGAAGCAGCAGCAGATGCCAGTGCTTCTCTTCTTGATGGCTGCTGCCATCACTTGAGGATATCTGACTCTTGCTTCTTCACTCCTGCAAAGTGGACTGTGCCAGGGATTGTCCAGGGAGTTTCCAGAAGCCTGGGGTAGTAATGAATTCATCACTTTATTTATTTATTTATGTATTCATGTATTTGTTTGTCTATTTATTTGTTTGTTTATTTGTTTGTTTGTTTGTTTATTTGTTTGTTTGTTCATTTATTTATTGAATTATTTATTCACTCCACCAGGGTGTAATGGCGCTTTCCAATGGCCAACTTGATGAGATTAAGAGATGCAGAGGATCAAGGGGCTCATGGGTGTGTCAGTGAGGGTGTGCCTGGACAGGATTGGCATGTGGGATAGCCAATGGAAACAAAGACCCTCCCTAAGCATGGGCAGCACCATCCAGTAAGATGATGGCTTGGATAGAATAAAAGTGGGAAGACCAAGCAAAGCAGCAGCAGATGCAAGCGGATTCCTCTTGAACAGTTCCTGATCGCTGCTGTGATTGAATGTCGGACTCTTGCTTCTTCTCTCTCCCAAAGCAGGCTGTGCCAGCGATTCTCCAGAAGCCTTTGGCCTACTACGAGGGGAGCGCCCTGATCTCTCTTGTTCTGGGGATTTATCTGCTTGTTCTTGCAGCTCTCCAGCCTACAGACTGCCATTTTGGACTATCCAGCTTCTGGTGCGTAAGCCAACCCAGTGAGTCTCCTTTTCATCACCAAACTTCCTGTTGATTCTGTTCCTCTCGAGAACCCTAATGCAGAGGGATTGAGCCCAAACTGCTTCACCACGGGGCCACATCCTCAGCATTTTTTTTTAGCTAGCTCAATTGCTGAGGCTGGCTTTGAACTTGCAATCCTCCAGCCTCAGCCTCCTCCAAGGCGAACTCACAGTCTCTCTCCATCTCTCCCTCTCTATTACTCCCTCTTCTCTCACTTTCCCTCCTTGGAGACCAGGGTAGTCAGGTGTGGGTCATGGCCACCAGTGGTGGGGATCCCGGGAATTTAGAAAGTGGTTTGAAACCTATCTATCAACAACATGGATTCAATCCAACAGGGACATCCAAGATGATTGAATTTGCCCTTCAGCAGAAATGTACCCATGACATCCTGTCTCCATAAGTTCCACACCCTGTGTTTCAGGTCAAGAGGAGCCCAGGAGAGTAGGAATTATCTTGCAAGCGGTCTCTGAAGCCTTTTGCCCCTGTGAGAGTCTGCAGCTATGGAGAAGCATTTTCCCTGCTGTGTGAGGGAGGCCTGGGATTGTGGAGAATATGCTCCAGGGCCCCAGGCACTGCCAGCCGTTGAGGAAGCAGATGCTGGGCCCTGGCCTCTGCCTTTGTATCCCAGGCTGGGCTTCCTGTCTGGGGATCAGCAGGACTTCAACCGTGAAGCACTTTTACCACCCTGTGGGTTTCTCAGCTCTGACTGCCCCATCCACGGATCCGGATCGCACAGCACTTTGAGAAGAGGCCCAGAGCTGCCTGCCTGCCTGCCCTGGCCCAAAGCCTCAGACCCAGCAGGAGACACCGGCCCCACCAGGAGAGTTGGACGCCTCTAAGGAACCAGGAAGACCGGTGCCCAGGCTGCCCCATTGGACCAAGGGATCCCGCGATTGCCCACACTCTTTCCAGCATTTTGCTGTGCGGGTGCCAGGAGCCTCTGCCTGAGGTTTCCACTCCCATGCACAGGCTTTACGTTGGACGGCTCTGGACTCCAGGCTGCCTGCCTTTGGCGTGAGAGCACTGGCGTCTCCGTGAACATGCTGCAATGGATGATCCTCTGAGAAGAAACCCTGTTCAAATAGACAATTCTCAGATTAGCAGTCCAGGGAGAAGTTTATGGCTTCTTGGATTTTCGTGAAATTTTCTGTCCCTTGTATAATAAAATCACGGAAACCATCCTTTTCCACGAGTGTGCTTGATTTGGAGATGGGGAAATGAAAGGTGGGTTGGCTGGATGCCAGCATGGGCCCTGTGCAGGTGTCTTTCCTTGGCGGGAAAAGGGATGGATGCTGGGGTCCACACAGGGTTCTCCCCCTTGCCTGTTAATCCTGCCCAGTATCAATGCATGGTAAATGTTCATGACAAGAATTCTTCAGCTCATTTCACTTCTGTCATTGTTCTGGGGCCAAACATTCACAGGACTTCATCCCAGAGTTGTCTCAACTTTTGGACCCCTTCCCTCCATTCCCTATAGTGAACTGCAAAAGTCTTACTTTTACACCTCTGACTCACCACAGGCAGGTGTGTTACTGTCTCAGATTCAAAAGGCATGTTTGCAGGAAAGGCAAAACACGCTAAGCAAAGTATGTTCCCCGAGAAACTGATGACCCAGATCAGTTGTAGATATGCGCATATGCCTTCAAGGAAGGCCTTCAATTTTCAGCTTTGGGTTTTCGAAACAATTGTATTCATTTTTTTTTTTTTTTTAAGAGTTGAACACTACAAACACAACCAGGAAGAACCAGATGTGAAGGACAGTCCCAAATTTAATACTTTATTTCCCACACAGCTTTAACGGCATCAATTGCAAAGTACGTTATTGAAATTTTGGTGAAATATGAAATTTTGGTGCAATTGAAATATCCCTTGAATTCACACCCCGGCAGTCCTCTATAATCCAACTTGCAAACTGTCACTAATAGAATCAGGAGTAGAGGTCTGCCGTTTTTTCCCCGTTCCTCTTCAGCATTTTGAAAGAAGATTGAGAGTAGACAGCCACGCTCCTTCTAATATTCCATAGAATTCACTGATGAAACTGCTATGGCCCGAACTTTTACTTATTAGTGTTTCCTCCCACCCCCACCCCCGCACCCCGCCCCCGCCCCGTGATGGACAGTTAACCCAGGTGGGGCCTCAGACAAATGCTCTCTACCACTCACGTGTATCCCCAGCCTCACCTTGTGTTTGCTTCCTGATTTAATGGCAATCAAGTGGTAGATTTGTTCAGGTGTTCTTGTTGATTCAGTGTTGGTAGCCCTCTTTACTGTTAGCATTCATTCAACTTGATGGGATTGGGACATGCCAATGACTAAGACCCTTCTGGCGGTGTCTAGTAATCATGGGCATGTGGGATAGCAACTGAAGTGCAGACCCTCCCTAAAGTTGGGCAGCATCATCCAATAGGATGGTGGCTTGCTTGGAATCAATGTTGAAAGAACAAGGAAGCAGCAGCAGATGCCAGTGCTTCTCTTCTTGATGGCTGCTGCCATCACTTGAGGATATCTGACTCTTGCTTCTTCACTCCTGCAAAGTGGACTGTGCCAGGGATTGTCCAGGGAGTTTCCAGAAGCCTGGGGTAGTAATGAATTCATCACTTTATTTATTTATTTATGTATTCATGTATTTGTTTGTCTATTTATTTGTTTGTTTATTTGTTTGTTTGTTTGTTTATTTGTTTGTTTGTTCATTTATTTATTGAATTATTTATTCACTCCACCAGGGTGTAATGGCGCTTTCCAATGGCCAACTTGATGAGATTAAGAGATGCAGAGGATCAAGGGGCTCATGGGTGTGTCAGTGAGGGTGTGCCTGGACAGGATTGGCATGTGGGATAGCCAATGGAAACAAAGACCCTCCCTAAGCATGGGCAGCACCATCCAGTAAGATGATGGCTTGGATAGAATAAAAGTGGGAAGACCAAGCAAAGCAGCAGCAGATGCAAGCGGATTCCTCTTGAACAGTTCCTGATCGCTGCTGTGATTGAATGTCGGACTCTTGCTTCTTCTCTCTCCCAAAGCAGGCTGTGCCAGCGATTCTCCAGAAGCCTTTGGCCTACTACGAGGGGAGCGCCCTGATCTCTCTTGTTCTGGGGATTTATCTGCTTGTTCTTGCAGCTCTCCAGCCTACAGACTGCCATTTTGGACTATCCAGCTTCTGGTGCGTAAGCCAACCCAGTGAGTCTCCTTTTCATCACCAAACTTCCTGTTGATTCTGTTCCTCTCGAGAACCCTAATGCAGAGGGATTGAGCCCAAACTGCTTCACCACGGGGCCACATCCTCAGCATTTTTTTTTAGCTAGCTCAATTGCTGAGGCTGGCTTTGAACTTGCAATCCTCCAGCCTCAGCCTCCTCCAAGGCGAACTCACAGTCTCTCTCCATCTCTCCCTCTCTATTACTCCCTCTTCTCTCACTTTCCCTCCTTGGAGACCAGGGTAGTCAGGTGTGGGTCATGGCCACCAGTGGTGGGGATCCCGGGAATTTAGAAAGTGGTTTGAAACCTATCTATCAACAACATGGATTCAATCCAACAGGGACATCCAAGATGATTGAATTTGCCCTTCAGCAGAAATGTACCCATGACATCCTGTCTCCATAAGTTCCACACCCTGTGTTTCAGGTCAAGAGGAGCCCAGGAGAGTAGGAATTATCTTGCAAGCGGTCTCTGAAGCCTTTTGCCCCTGTGAGAGTCTGCAGCTATGGAGAAGCATTTTCCCTGCTGTGTGAGGGAGGCCTGGGATTGTGGAGAATATGCTCCAGGGCCCCAGGCACTGCCAGCCGTTGAGGAAGCAGATGCTGGGCCCTGGCCTCTGCCTTTGTATCCCAGGCTGGGCTTCCTGTCTGGGGATCAGCAGGACTTCAACCGTGAAGCACTTTTACCACCCTGTGGGTTTCTCAGCTCTGACTGCCCCATCCACGGATCCGGATCGCACAGCACTTTGAGAAGAGGCCCAGAGCTGCCTGCCTGCCTGCCCTGGCCCAAAGCCTCAGACCCAGCAGGAGACACCGGCCCCACCAGGAGAGTTGGACGCCTCTAAGGAACCAGGAAGACCGGTGCCCAGGCTGCCCCATTGGACCAAGGGATCCCGCGATTGCCCACACTCTTTCCAGCATTTTGCTGTGCGGGTGCCAGGAGCCTCTGCCTGAGGTTTCCACTCCCATGCACAGGCTTTACGTTGGACGGCTCTGGACTCCAGGCTGCCTGCCTTTGGCGTGAGAGCACTGGCGTCTCCGTGAACATGCTGCAATGGATGATCCTCTGAGAAGAAACCCTGTTCAAATAGACAATTCTCAGATTAGCAGTCCAGGGAGAAGTTTATGGCTTCTTGGATTTTCGTGAAATTTTCTGTCCCTTGTATAATAAAATCACGGAAACCATCCTTTTCCACGAGTGTGCTTGATTTGGAGATGGGGAAATGAAAGGTGGGTTGGCTGGATGCCAGCATGGGCCCTGTGCAGGTGTCTTTCCTTGGCGGGAAAAGGGATGGATGCTGGGGTCCACACAGGGTTCTCCCCCTTGCCTGTTAATCCTGCCCAGTATCAATGCATGGTAAATGTTCATGACAAGAATTCTTCAGCTCATTTCACTTCTGTCATTGTTCTGGGGCCAAACATTCACAGGACTTCATCCCAGAGTTGTCTCAACTTTTGGACCCCTTCCCTCCATTCCCTATAGTGAACTGCAAAAGTCTTACTTTTACACCTCTGACTCACCACAGGCAGGTGTGTTACTGTCTCAGATTCAAAAGGCATGTTTGCAGGAAAGGCAAAACACGCTAAGCAAAGTATGTTCCCCGAGAAACTGATGACCCAGATCAGTTGTAGATATGCGCATATGCCTTCAAGGAAGGCCTTCAATTTTCAGCTTTGGGTTTTCGAAACAATTGTATTCATTTTTTTTTTTTAAGAGTTGAACACTACAAACACAACCAGGAAGAACCAGATGTGAAGGACAGTCCCAAATTTAATACTTTATTTCCCACACAGCTTTAACGGCATCAATTGCAAAGTACGTTATTGAAATTTTGGTGAAATATGAAATTTTGGTGCAATTGAAATATCCCTTGAATTCACACCCCGGCAGTCCTCTATAATCCAACTTGCAAACTGTCACTAATAGAATCAGGAGTAGAGGTCTGCCGTTTTTTCCCCGTTCCTCTTCAGCATTTTGAAAGAAGATTGAGAGTAGACAGCCACGCTCCTTCTAATATTCCATAGAATTCACTGATGAAACTGCTATGCCCCCAACTTTTACTTATTAGTGTTTCCTCCCACCCCCACCCCCGCACCCCGCCCCCGCCCCGTGATGGACAGTTAACCCAGGTGGGGCCTCAGACAAATGCTCTCTACCACTCACGTGTATCCCCAGCCTCACCTTGTGTTTGCTTCCTGATTTAATGGCAATCAAGTGGTAGATTTGTTCAGGTGTTCTTGTTGATTCAGTGTTGGTAGCCCTCTTTACTGTTAGCATTCATTCAACTTGATGGGATTGGGACATGCCAATGACTAAGACCCTTCTGGCGGTGTCTAGTAATCATGGGCATGTGGGATAGCAACTGAAGTGCAGACCCTCCCTAAAGTTGGGCAGCATCATCCAATAGGATGGTGGCTTGCTTGGAATCAATGTTGAAAGAACAAGGAAGCAGCAGCAGATGCCAGTGCTTCTCTTCTTGATGGCTGCTGCCATCACTTGAGGATATCTGACTCTTGCTTCTTCACTCCTGCAAAGTGGACTGTGCCAGGGATTGTCCAGGGAGTTTCCAGAAGCCTGGGGTAGTAATGAATTCATCACTTTATTTATTTATTTATGTATTCATGTATTTGTTTGTCTATTTATTTGTTTGTTTGTTTATTTGTTTGTTTGTTCATTTATTTATTGAATTATTTATTCACTCCACCAGGGTGTAATGGCGCTTTCCAATGGCCAACTTGATGAGATTAAGAGATGCAGAGGATCAAGGGGCTCATGGGTGTGTCAGTGAGGGTGTGCCTGGACAGGATTGGCATGTGGGATAGCCAATGGAAACAAAGACCCTCCCTAAGCATGGGCAGCACCATCCAGTAAGATGATGGCTTGGATAGAATAAAAGTGGGAAGACCAAGCAAAGCAGCAGCAGATGCAAGCGGATTCCTCTTGAACAGTTCCTGATCGCTGCTGTGATTGAATGTCGGACTCTTGCTTCTTCTCTCTCCCAAAGCAGGCTGTGCCAGCGATTCTCCAGAAGCCTTTGGCCTACTACCAGGGGAGCGCCCTGATCTCTCTTGTTCTGGGGATTTATCTGCTTGTTCTTCCAGCTCTCCAGCCTACAGACTGCCATTTTGGACTATCCAGCTTCTGGTGCGTAAGCCAACCCAGTGAGTCTCCTTTTCATCACCAAACTTCCTGTTGATTCTGTTCCTCTCGAGAACCCTAATGCAGAGGGATTGAGCCCAAACTGCTTCACCACGGGGCCACATCCTCAGCATTTTTTTTTAGCTAGCTCAATTGCTGAGGCTGGCTTTGAACTTGCAATCCTCCAGCCTCAGCCTCCTCCAAGGCGAACTCACAGTCTCTCTCCATCTCTCCCTCTCTATTACTCCCTCTTCTCTCACTTTCCCTCCTTGGAGACCAGGGTAGTCAGGTGTGGGTCATGGCCACCAGTGGTGGGGATCCCGGGAATTTAGAAAGTGGTTTGAAACCTATCTATCAACAACATGGATTCAATCCAACAGGGACATCCAAGATGATTGAATTTGCCCTTCAGCAGAAATGTACCCATGACATCCTGTCTCCATAAGTTCCACACCCTGTGTTTCAGGTCAAGAGGAGCCCAGGAGAGTAGGAATTATCTTGCAAGCGGTCTCTGAAGCCTTTTGCCCCTGTGAGAGTCTGCAGCTATGGAGAAGCATTTTCCCTGCTGTGTGAGGGAGGCCTGGGATTGTGGAGAATATGCTCCAGGGCCCCAGGCACTGCCAGCCGTTGAGGAAGCAGATGCTGGGCCCTGGCCTCTGCCTTTGTATCCCAGGCTGGGCTTCCTGTCTGGGGATCAGCAGGACTTCAACCGTGAAGCACTTTTACCACCCTGTGGGTTTCTCAGCTCTGACTGCCCCATCCACGGATCCGGATCGCACAGCACTTTGAGAAGAGGCCCAGAGCTGCCTGCCTGCCTGCCCTGGCCCAAAGCCTCAGACCCAGCAGGAGACACCGGCCCCACCAGGAGAGTTGGACGCCTCTAAGGAACCAGGAAGACCGGTGCCCAGGCTGCCCCATTGGACCAAGGGATCCCGCGATTGCCCACACTCTTTCCAGCATTTTGCTGTGCGGGTGCCAGGAGCCTCTGCCTGAGGTTTCCACTCCCATGCACAGGCTTTACGTTGGACGGCTCTGGACTCCAGGCTGCCTGCCTTTGGCGTGAGAGCACTGGCGTCTCCGTGAACATGCTGCAATGGATGATCCTCTGAGAAGAAACCCTGTTCAAATAGACAATTCTCAGATTAGCAGTCCAGGGAGAAGTTTATGGCTTCTTGGATTTTCGTGAAATTTTCTGTCCCTTGTATAATAAAATCACGGAAACCATCCTTTTCCACGAGTGTGCTTGATTTGGAGATGGGGAAATGAAAGGTGGGTTGGCTGGATGCCAGCATGGGCCCTGTGCAGGTGTCTTTCCTTGGCGGGAAAAGGGATGGATGCTGGGGTCCACACAGGGTTCTCCCCCTTGCCTGTTAATCCTGCCCAGTATCAATGCATGGTAAATGTTCATGACAAGAATTCTTCAGCTCATTTCACTTCTGTCATTGTTCTGGGGCCAAACATTCACAGGACTTCATCCCAGAGTTGTCTCAACTTTTGGACCCCTTCCCTCCATTCCCTATAGTGAACTGCAAAAGTCTTACTTTTACACCTCTGACTCACCACAGGCAGGTGTGTTACTGTCTCAGATTCAAAAGGCATGTTTGCAGGAAAGGCAAAACACGCTAAGCAAAGTATGTTCCCCGAGAAACTGATGACCCAGATCAGTTGTAGATATGCGCATATGCCTTCAAGGAAGGCCTTCAATTTTCAGCTTTGGGTTTTCGAAACAATTGTATTCATTTTTTTTTTTTAAGAGTTGAACACTACAAACACAACCAGGAAGAACCAGATGTGAAGGACAGTCCCAAATTTAATACTTTATTTCCCACACAGCTTTAACGGCATCAATTGCAAAGTACGTTATTGAAATTTTGGTGAAATATGAAATTTTGGTGCAATTGAAATATCCCTTGAATTCACACCCCGGCAGTCCTCTATAATCCAACTTGCAAACTGTCACTAATAGAATCAGGAGTAGAGGTCTGCCGTTTTTTCCCCGTTCCTCTTCAGCATTTTGAAAGAAGATTGAGAGTAGACAGCCACGCTCCTTCTAATATTCCATAGAATTCACTGATGAAACTGCTATGCCCCCAACTTTTACTTATTAGTGTTTCCTCCCACCCCCACCCCCGCACCCCGCCCCCGCCCCGTGATGGACAGTTAACCCAGGTGGGGCCTCAGACAAATGCTCTCTACCACTCACGTGTATCCCCAGCCTCACCTTGTGTTTGCTTCCTGATTTAATGGCAATCAAGTGGTAGATTTGTTCAGGTGTTCTTGTTGATTCAGTGTTGGTAGCCCTCTTTACTGTTAGCATTCATTCAACTTGATGGGATTGGGACATGCCAATGACTAAGACCCTTCTGGCGGTGTCTAGTAATCATGGGCATGTGGGATAGCAACTGAAGTGCAGACCCTCCCTAAAGTTGGGCAGCATCATCCAATAGGATGGTGGCTTGCTTGGAATCAATGTTGAAAGAACAAGGAAGCAGCAGCAGATGCCAGTGCTTCTCTTCTTGATGGCTGCTGCCATCACTTGAGGATATCTGACTCTTGCTTCTTCACTCCTGCAAAGTGGACTGTGCCAGGGATTGTCCAGGGAGTTTCCAGAAGCCTGGGGTAGTAATGAATTCATCACTTTATTTATTTATTTATGTATTCATGTATTTGTTTGTCTATTTATTTGTTTGTTTGTTTATTTGTTTGTTTGTTCATTTATTTATTGAATTATTTATTCACTCCACCAGGGTGTAATGGCGCTTTCCAATGGCCAACTTGATGAGATTAAGAGATGCAGAGGATCAAGGGGCTCATGGGTGTGTCAGTGAGGGTGTGCCTGGACAGGAGTGGCATGTGGGATAGCCAATGGAAACAAAGACCCTCCCTAAGCATGGACAGCACCATCCAATAAGATGATGGCTTGGATAGAATAAAAGTGGGAAGACCAAGCAAAGCAGCAGCAGATGCAAGAGGATTCCTCTTGAACAGTTCCTGATCGCTGCTGTGATTGAATGTCGGACTCTTGCTTCTTCTCTCTCCCAAAGCAGGCTGTGCCAGCGATTCTCCAGAAGCCTTTGGCCTACTACGAGGGGAGCACCCTGATCTCTCTTGTTGTGGGGATTTATCTGCTTGTTCTTCCAGCTCTCCAGCCTACAGACTGCCATTTTGGACTATCCAGCTTCTGGTGCGTAAGCCAACCCAGTGAGTCTCCTTTTCATCACCAAACTTCCTGTTGATTCTGTTCCTCTCGAGAACCCTAATGCAGAGGGATTGAGCCCAAACTGCTTCACCACGGGGCCACATCCTCAGCATTTTTTTTTAGCTAGCTCAATTGCTGAGGCTGGCTTTGAACTTGCAATCCTCCAGCCTCAGCCTCCTCCAAGGCGAACTCACAGTCTCTCTCCATCTCTCCCTCTCTATTACTCCCTCTTCTCTCACTTTCCCTCCTTGGAGACCAGGGTAGTCAGGTGTGGGTCATGGCCACCAGTGGTGGGGATCCCGGGAATTTAGAAAGTGGTTTGAAACCTATCTATCAACAACATGGATTCAATCCAACAGGGACATCCAAGATGATTGAATTTGCCCTTCAGCAGAAATGTACCCATGACATCCTGTCTCCACAAGTTCCACACCCTGTGTTTCAGGTCAAGAGGAGCCCAGGAGAGTAGGAATTATCTTGCAAGCGGTCTCTGAAGCCTTTTCCCCCTGTGAGAGTCTGCAGCTATGGAGAAGCATTTTCCCTGCTGTGTGAGGGAGGCCTGGGATTGTGGAGAATATGCTCCAGGGCCCCAGGCACTGCCAGCCGTTGAGGAAGCAGATGCTGGGCCCTGGCCTCTGCCTTTGTATCCCAGGCTGGGCTTCCTGTCTGGGGATCAGCAGGACTTCAACCGTGAAGCACTTTTACCACCCTGTGGGTTTCTCAGCTCTGACTGCCCCATCCACGGATCCGGATCGCACAGCACTTTGAGAAGAGGCCCAGAGCTGCCTGCCTGCCTGCCCTGGCCCAAAGCCTCAGACCCAGCAGGAGACACCGGCCCCACCAGGAGAGTTGGACGCCTCTAAGGAACCAGGAAGACCGGTGCCCAGGCTGCCCCATTGGACCAAGGGATCCCGCGATTGCCCACACTCTTTCCAGCATTTTGCTGTGCGGGTGCCAGGAGCCTCTGCCTGAGGTTTCCACTCCCATGCACAGGCTTTACGTTGGACGGCTCTGGACTCCAGGCTGCCTGCCTTTGGCGTGAGAGCACTGGCGTCTCCGTGAACATGCTGCAATGGATGATCCTCTGAGAAGAAACCCTGTTCAAATAGACAATTCTCAGATTAGCAGTCCAGGGAGAAGTTTATGGCTTCTTGGATTTTCGTGAAATTTTCTGTCCCTTGTATAATAAAATCACGGAAACCATCCTTTTCCACGAGTGTGCTTGATTTGGAGATGGGGAAATGAAAGGTGGGTTGGCTGGATGCCAGCATGGGCCCTGTGCAGGTGTCCTTCCTTGGCGGGAAAAGGGATGGATGCTGGGGTCCACACAGGGTTCTCCCCCTTGCCTGTTAATCCTGCCCAGTATCAATGCATGGTAAATGTTCATGACAAGAATTCTTCAGCTCATTTCACTTCTGTCATTGTTCTGGGGCCAAACATTCACAGGACTTCATCCCAGAGTTGTCTCAACTTTTGGACCCTTCCCTCCATTCCCTATAGTGAACAGCAAAAGTCTTACTTTTACACCTCTGACTCACCACAGGCAGGTGTGTTACTGTCACAGATGCAAAAGGCATGTTTGCAGGAAAGGCAAAACACGCTAAGCAAAGTATGTTCCCCGAGAAACTGATGACCCAGATCAGTTGTAGATATGCGCATATGCCTTCAAGGAAGGCCTTCAATTTTCAGCTTTGGGTTTTCGAAACAATTGTATTCATTTTTTTTTTTTAAGAGTTGAACACTACAAACACAACCAGGAAGAACCAGATGTGAAGGACAGTCCCAAATTTAATACTTTATTTCCCACACAGCTTTAACGGCATCAATTGCAAAGTACGTTATTGAAATTTTGGTGAAATATGAAATTTTGGTGCAATTGAAATATCCCTTGAATTCACACCCCGGCAGTCCTCTATAATCCAACTTGCAAACTGTCACTAATAGAATCAGGAGTAGAGGTCTGCCGTTTTTTCCCCGTTCCTCTTCAGCATTTTGAAAGAAGATTGAGAGTAGACAGCCACGCTCCTTCTAATATTCCATAGAATTCACTGATGAAACTGCTATGGCCCGAACTTTTACTTATTAGTGTTTCCTCCCACCCCCACCCCCGCACCCCGCCCCCGCCCCGTGATGGACAGTTCACCCAGGTGGGGCCTCAGACAAATGCTCTCTACCACTCACGTGTATCCCCAGCCTCACCTTGTGTTTGCTTCCTGATTTAATGGCAATCAAGTGGTAGATTTGTTCAGGTGTTCTTGTTGATTCAGTGTTGGTAGCCCTCTTTACTGTTAGCATTCATTCAACTTGATGGGATTGGGACATGCCAATGACTAAGACCCTTCTGGCGGTGTCTAGTAATCATGGGCATGTGGGATAGCAACTGAAGTGCAGACCCTCCCTAAAGTTGGGCAGCATCATCCAATAGGATGGTGGCTTGCTTGGAATCAATGTTGAAAGAACAAGGAAGCAGCAGCAGATGCCAGTGCTTCTCTTCTTGATGGCTGCTGCCATCACTTGAGGATATCTGACTCTTGCTTCTTCACTCCTGCAAAGTGGACTGTGCCAGGGATTGTCCAGGGAGTTTCCAGAAGCCTGGGGTAGTAATGAATTCATCACTTTATTTATTTATTTATGTATTCATGTATTTGTTTGTCTATTTATTTGTTTGTTTATTTGTTTGTTTGTTTGTTTATTTGTTTGTTTGTTCATTTATTTATTGAATTATTTATTCACTCCACCAGGGTGTAATGGCGCTTTCCAATGGCCAACTTGATGAGATTAAGAGATGCAGAGGATCAAGGGGCTCATGGGTGTGTCAGTGAGGGTGTGCCTGGGCAGGATTGGCATGTGGGATAGCCAATGGAAACAAAGACCCTCCCTAAGCATGGGCAGCACCATCCAATAAGATGATGGCTTGGATAGAATAAAAGTGGGAAGACCAAGCAAAGCAGCAGCAGATGCAAGCGGATTCCTCTTGAACAGTTCCTGATCGCTGCTGTGATTGAATGTCGGACTCTTGCTTCTTCTCTCTCCCAAAGCAGGCTGTGCCAGCGATTCTCCAGAAGCCTTTGGCCTACTACGAGGGGAGCGCCCTGATCTCTCTTGTTCTGGGGATTTATCTGCTTGTTCTTCCAGCTCTCCAGCCTACAGACTGCCATTTTGGACTATCCAGCTTCTGGTGCATAAGCCAACCCAGTGAGTCTCCTTTTCATCACCAAACTTCCTGTTGATTCTGTTCCTCTCGAGAACCCTAATGCAGAGGGATTGAGCCCAAACTGCTTCACCACGGGGCCACATCCTCAGCATTTTTTTTTAGCTAGCTCAATTGCTGAGGCTGGCTTTGAACTTGCAATCCTCCAGCCTCAGCCTCCTCCAAGGCGAACTCACAGTCTCTCTCCATCTCTCCCTCTCTATTACTCCCTCTTCTCTCACTTTCCCTCCTTGGAGACCAGGGTAGTCAGGTGTGGGTCATGGCCACCAGTGGTGGGGATCCCGGGAATTTAGAAAGTGGTTTGAAACCTATCTATCAACAACATGGATTCAATCCAACAGGGACATCCAAGATGATTGAATTTGCCCTTCAGCAGAAATGTACCCATGACATCCTGTCTCCACAAGTTCCACACCCTGTGTTTCAGGTCAAGAGGAGCCCAGGAGAGTAGGAATTATCTTGCAAGCGGTCTCTGAAGCCTTTTCCCCCTGTGAGAGTCTGCAGCTATGGAGAAGCATTTTCCCTGCTGTGTGAGGGAGGCCTGGGATTGTGGAGAATATGCTCCAGGGCCCCAGGCACTGCCAGCCGTTGAGGAAGCAGATGC
This sequence comes from Urocitellus parryii, assembly GCF_045843805.1. Classification (NCBI taxonomy): domain Eukaryota; kingdom Metazoa; phylum Chordata; class Mammalia; order Rodentia; family Sciuridae; genus Urocitellus; species Urocitellus parryii. Next base: position 22,295 of record NW_027552748.1, on the reverse strand, counting down.
TGGGCCCTGGCCTCTGCCTTTGTATCCCAGGCTGGGCTTCCTGTCTGGGGATCAGCAGGACTTCAACCGTGAAGCACTTTTACCACCCTGTGGGTTTCTCAGCTCTGACTGCCCCATCCACGGATCCGGATCGCACAGCACTTTGAGAAGAGGCCCAGAGCTGCCTGCCTGCCTGCCCTGGCCCAAAGCCTCAGACCCAGCAGGAGACACCGGCCCCACCAGGAGAGTTGGACGCCTCTAAGGAACCAGGAAGACCGGTGCCCAGGCTGCCCCATTGGACCAAGGGATCCCGCGATTGCCCACACTCTTTCCAGCATTTTGCTGTGCGGGTGCCAGGAGCCTCTGCCTGAGGTTTCCACTCCCATGCACAGGCTTTACGTTGGACGGCTCTGGACTCCAGGCTGCCTGCCTTTGGCGTGAGAGCACTGGCGTCTCCGTGAACATGCTGCAATGGATGATCCTCTGAGAAGAAACCCTGTTCAAATAGACAATTCTCAGATTAGCAGTCCAGGGAGAAGTTTATGGCTTCTTGGATTTTCGTGAAATTTTCTGTCCCTTGTATAATAAAATCACGGAAACCATCCTTTTCCACGAGTGTGCTTGATTTGGAGATGGGGAAATGAAAGGTGGGTTGGCTGGATGCCAGCATGGGCCCTGTGCAGGTGTCTTTCCTTGGCGGGAAAAGGGATGGATGCTGGGGTCCACACAGGGTTCTCCCCCTTGCCTGTTAATCCTGCCCAGTATCAATGCATGGTAAATGTTCATGACAAGAATTCTTCAGCTCATTTCACTTCTGTCATTGTTCTGGGGCCAAACATTCACAGGACTTCATCCCAGAGTTGTCTCAACTTTTGGACCCCTTCCCTCCATTCCCTATAGTGAACAGCAAAAGTCTTACTTTTACACCTCTGACTCACCACAGGCAGGTGTGTTACTGTCACAGATGCAAAAGGCATGTTTGCAGGAAAGGCAAAACACGCTAAGCAAAGTATGTTCCCCGAGAAACTGATGACCCAGATCAGTTGTAGATATGCGCATATGCCTTCAAGGAAGGCCTTCAATTTTCAGCTTTGGGTTTTCGAAACAATTGTATTCATTTTTTTTTTTAAGAGTTGAACACTACAAACACAACCAGGAAGAACCAGATGTGAAGGACAGTCCCAAATTTAATACTTTATTTCCCACACAGCTTTAACGGCATCAATTGCAAAGTACGTTATTGAAATTTTGGTGAAATATGAAATTTTGGTGCAATTGAAATATCCCTTGAATTCACACCCCGGCAGTCCTCTATAATCCAAATTGCAAACTGTCACTAATAGAATCAGGAGTAGAGGTCTGCCGTTTTTTCCCCGTTCCTCTTCAGCATTTTGAAAGAAGATTGAGAGTAGACAGCCACGCTCCTTCTAATATTCCATAGAATTCACTGATGAAACTGCTATGGCCCGAACTTTTACTTATTAGTGTTTCCTCCCACCCCCACCCCCGCACCCCGCCCCCGCCCCGTGATGGACAGTTCACCCAGGTGGGGCCTCAGACAAATGCTCTCTACCACTCACGTGTATCCCCAGCCTCACCTTGTGTTTGCTTCCTGATTTAATGGCAATCAAGTGGTAGATTTGTTCAGGTGTTCTTGTTGATTCAGTGTTGGTAGCCCTCTTTACTGTTAGCATTCATTCAACTTGATGGGATTGGGACATGCCAATGACTAAGACCCTTCTGGCGGCGTCTAGTAATCATGGGCATGTGGGATAGCAACTGAAGTGCAGACCCTCCCTAAAGTTGGGCAGCATCATCCAATAGGATGGTGGCTTGCTTGGAATCAATGTTGAAAGAACAAGGAAGCAGCAGCAGATGCCAGTGCTTCTCTTCTTGATGGCTGCTGCCATCACTTGAGGATATCTGACTCTTGCTTCTTCACTCCTGCAAAGTGGACTGTGCCAGGGATTGTCCAGGGAGTTTCCAGAAGCCTGGGGTAGTAATGAATTCATCACTTTATTTATTTATTTATGTATTCATGTATTTGTTTGTCTATTTATTTGTTTGTTTATTTGTTTGTTTGTTTGTTTATTTGTTTGTTTGTTCATTTATTTATTGAATTATTTATTCACTCCACCAGGGTGTAATGGCGCTTTCCAATGGCCAACTTGATGAGATTAAGAGATGCAGAGGATCAAGGGGCTCATGGGTGTGTCAGTGAGGGTGTGCCTGGGCAGGATTGGCATGTGGGATAGCCAATGGAAACAAAGACCCTCCCTAAGCATGGGCAGCACCATCCAATAAGATGATCGCTTGGATAGAATAAAAGTGGGAAGACCAAGCAAAGCAGCAGCAGATGCAAGCGGATTCCTCTTGAACAGTTCCTGATCGCTGCTGTGATTGAATGTCGGACTCTTGCTTCTTCTCTCTCCCAAAGCAGGCTGTGCCAGCGATTCTCCAGAAGCCTTTGGCCTACTACGAGGGGAGCGCCCTGATCTCTCTTGTTCTGGGGATTTATCTGCTTGTTCTTGCAGCTCTCCAGCCTACAGACTGCCATTTTGGACTATCCAGCTTCTGGTGCGTAAGCCAACCCAGTGAGTCTCCTTTTCATCACCAAACTTCCTGTTGATTCTGTTCCTCTCGAGAACCCTAATGCAGAGGGATTGAGCCCAAACTGCTTCACCACGGGGCCACATCCTCAGCATTTTTTTTTAGCTAGCTCAATTGCTGAGGCTGGCTTTGAACTTGCAATCCTCCAGCCTCAGCCTCCTCCAAGGCGAACTCACAGTCTCTCTCCATCTCTCCCTCTCTATTACTCCCTCTTCTCTCACTTTCCCTCCTTGGAGACCAGGGTAGTCAGGTGTGGGTCATGGCCACCAGTGGTGGGGATCCCGGGAATTTAGAAAGTGGTTTGAAACCTATCTATCAACAACATGGATTCAATCCAACAGGGACATCCTAGATGATTGAATTTGCCCTTCAGCAGAAATGTACCCATGACATCCTGTCTCCATAAGTTCCACACCCTGTGTTTCAGGTCAAGAGGAGCCCAGGAGAGTAGGAATTATCTTGCAAGCGGTCTCTGAAGCCTTTTGCCCCTGTGAGAGTCTGCAGCTATGGAGAAGCATTTTCCCTGCTGTGTGAGGGAGGCCTGGGATTGTGGAGAATATGCTCCAGGGCCCCAGGCACTGCCAGCCGTTGAGGAAGCAGATGCTGGGCCCTGGCCTCTGCCTTTGTATCCCAGGCTGGGCTTCCTGTCTGGGGATCAGCAGGACTTCAACCGTGAAGCACTTTTACCACCCTGTGGGTTTCTCAGCTCTGACTGCCCCATCCACGGATCCGGATCGCACAGCACTTTGAGAAGAGGCCCAGAGCTGCCTGCCTGCCTGCCCTGGCCCAAAGCCTCAGACCCAGCAGGAGACACCGGCCCCACCAGGAGAGTTGGACGCCTCTAAGGAACCAGGAAGACCGGTGCCCAGGCTGCCCCATTGGACCAAGGGATCCCGCGATTGCCCACACTCTTTCCAGCATTTTGCTGTGCGGGTGCCAGGAGCCTCTGCCTGAGGTTTCCACTCCCATGCACAGGCTTTACGTTGGAAGGCTCTGGACTCCAGGCTGCCTGCCTTTGGCGTGAGAGCACTGGCGTCTCCGTGAACATGCTGCAATGGATGATCCTCTGAGAAGAAACCCTGTTCAAATAGACAATTCTCAGATTAGCAGTCCAGGGAGAAGTTTATGGCTTCTTGGATTTTCCTGAAATTTTCTGTCCCTTGTATAATAAAATCACGGAAACCATCCTTTTCCACGAATGTGCTTGATTTGGAGATGGGGAAATGAAAGGTGGGTTGGCTGGATGCCAGCATGGGCCCTGTGCAGGTGTCTTTCCTTGGCGGGAAAAGGGATGGATGCTGGGGTCCACACAGGGTTCTCCCGCTTGCCTGTTAATCCTGCCCAGTATCAATGCATGGTAAATGTTCATGACAAGAATTCTTCAGCTCATTTCACTTCTGTCATTGTTCTGGGGCCAAACATTCACAGGACTTCATCCCAGAGTTGTCTCAACTTTTGGACCCCTTCCCTCCATTCCCTATAGTGAACTGCAAAAGTCTTACTTTTACACCTCTGACTCACCACAGGCAGGTGTGTTACTGTCTCAGATGCAAAAGGCATGTTTGCAGGAAAGGCAAAACACGCTAAGCAAAGTATGTTCCCCGAGAAACTGATGACCCAGATCAGTTGTAGATATGCGCATATGCCTTCAAGGAAGGCCTTCAATTTTCAGCTTTGGGTTTTCGAAACAATTGTATTCATTTTTTTTTTTTTTTTAAGAGTTGAACACTACAAACACAACCAGGAAGAACCAGATGTGAAGGACAGTCCCAAATTTAATACTTTATTTCCCACACAGCTTTAACGGCATCAATTGCAAAGTACGTTATTGAAATTTTGGTGAAATATGAAATTTTGGTGCAATTGAAATATCCCTTGAATTCACACCCCGGCAGTCCTCTATAATCCAACTTGCAAACTGTCACTAATAGAATCAGGAGTAGAGGTCTGCCGTTTTTTCCCCGTTCCTCTTCAGCATTTTGAAAGAAGATTGAGAGTAGACAGCCACGCTCCTTCTAATATTCCATAGAATTCACTGATGAAACTGCTATGCCCCGAACTTTTACTTATTAGTGTTTCCTCCCACCCCCACCCCCGCACCCCGCCCCCGCCCCGTGATGGACAGTTCACCCAGGTGGGGCCTCAGACAAATGCTCTCTACCACTCACGTGTATCCCCAGCCTCACCTTGTGTTTGCTTCCTGATTTAATGGCAATCAAGTGGTAGATTTGTTCAGGTGTTCTTGTTGATTCAGTGTTGGTAGCCCTCTTTACTGTTAGCATTCATTCAACTTGATGGGATTGGGACATGCCAATGACTAAGACCCTTCTGGCAGTGTCTAGTAATCATGGGCATGTGGGATAGCAACTGAAGTGCAGACCCTCCCTAAAGTTGGGCAGCATCATCCAATAGGATGGTGGCTTGCTTGGAATCAATGTTGAAAGAACAAGGAAGCAGCAGCAGATGCCAGTGCTTCTCTTCTTGATGGCTGCTGCCATCACTTGAGGATATCTGACTCTTGCTTCTTCACTCCTGCAAAGTGGACTGTGCCAGGGATTGTCCAGGGAGTTTCCAGAAGCCTGGGGTAGTAATGAATTCATCACTTTATTTATTTATTTATGTATTTATGTATTTGTTTGTTTGTTTATTTGTTTGTTTGTTTGTTTATTTGTTTGTTTGTTCATTTATTTATTGAATTATTTATTCACTCCACCAGGGTGTAATGGCGCTTTCCAATGGCCAACTTGATGAGATTAAGAGATGCAGAGGATCAAGGGGCTCATGGGTGTGTCAGTGAGGGTGTGCCTGGACAGGAGTGGCATGTGGGATAGCCAATGGAAACAAAGACCCTCCCTAAGCATGGGCAGCACCATCCAGTAAGATGATGGCTTGGATAGAATAAAAGTGGGAAGACCAAGCAAAGCAGCAGCAGATGCAAGCGGATTCCTCTTGAACAGTTCCTGATCGCTGCTGTGATTGAATGTCGGACTCTTGCTTCTTCTCTCTCCCAAAGCAGGCTGTGCCAGCGATTCTCCAGAAGCCTTTGGCCTACTACGAGGGGAGCGCCCTGATCTCTCTTGTTCTGGGGATTTATCTGCTTGTTCTTCCAGCTCTCCAGCCTACAGACTGCCATTTTGGACTATCCAGCTTCTGGTGCATAAGCCAACCCAGTGAGTCTCCTTTTCATCACCAAACTTCCTGTTGATTCTGTTCCTCTCGAGAACCCTAATGCAGAGGGATTGAGCCCAAACTGCTTCACCACGGGGCCACATCCTCAGCATTTTTTTTTAGCTAGCTCAATTGCTGAGGCTGGCTTTGAACTTGCAATCCTCCAGCCTCAGCCTCCTCCAAGGCGAACTCACAGTCTCTCTCCATCTCTCCCTCTCTATTACTCCCTCTTCTCTCACTTTCCCTCCTTGGAGACCAGGGTAGTCAGGTGTGGGTCATGGCCACCAGTGGTGGGGATCCCGGGAATTTAGAAAGTGGTTTGAAACCTATCTATCAACAACATGGATTCAATCCAACAGGGACATCAAGATGATTGAATTTGCCCTTCAGCAGAAATGTACCCATGACATCCTGTCTCCATAAGTTCCACACCCTGTGTTTCAGGTCAAGAGGAGCCCAGGAGAGTAGGAATTATCTTGCAAGCGGTCTCTGAAGCCTTTTGCCCCTGTGAGAGTCTGCAGCTATGGAGAAGCATTTTCCCTGCTGTGTGAGGGAGGCCTGGGATTGTGGAGAATATGCTCCAGGGCCCCAGGCACTGCCAGCCGTTGAGGAAGCAGATGCTGGGCCCTGGCCTCTGCCTTTGTATCCCAGGCTGGGCTTCCTGTCTGGGGATCAGCAGGACTTCAACCGTGAAGCACTTTTACCACCCTGTGGGTTTCTCAGCTCTGACTGCCCCATCCACGGATCCGGATCGCACAGCACTTTGAGAAGAGGCCCAGAGCTGCCTGCCTGCCTGCCCTGGCCCAAAGCCTCAGACCCAGCAGGAGACACCGGCCCCACCAGGAGAGTTGGACGCCTCTAAGGAACCAGGAAGACCGGTGCCCAGGCTGCCCCATTGGACCAAGGGATCCCGCGATTGCCCACACTCTTTCCAGCATTTTGCTGTGCGGGTGCCAGGAGCCTCTGCCTGAGGTTTCCACTCCCATGCACAGGCTTTACCTTGGAAGGCTCTGGACTCCAGGCTGCCTGCCTTTGGCGTGAGAGCACTGGCGTCTCCGTGAACATGCTGCAATGGATGATCCTCTGAGAAGAAACCCTGTTCAAATAGACAATTCTCAGATTAGCAGTCCAGGGAGAAGTTTATGGCTTCTTGGATTTTCGTGAAATTTTCTGTCCCTTGTATAATAAAATCACGGAAACCATCCTTTTCCACGAGTGTGCTTGATTTGGAGATGGGGAAATGAAAGGTGGGTTGGCTGGATGCCAGCATGGGCCCTGTGCAGGTGTCTTTCCTTGGCGGGAAAAGGGATGGATGCTGGGGTCCACACAGGGTTCTCCCCCTTGCCTGTTAATCCTGCCCAGTATCAATGCATGGTAAATGTTCATGACAAGAATTCTTCAGCTCATTTCACTTCTGTCATTGTTCTGGGGCCAAACATTCACAGGACTTCATCCCAGAGTTGTCTCAACTTTTGGACCCCTTCCCTCCATTCCCTATAGTGAACTGCAAAAGTCTTACTTTTACACCTCTGACTCACCACAGGCAGGTGTGTTACTGTCTCAGATTCAAAAGGCATGTTTGCAGGAAAGGCAAAACACGCTAAGCAAAGTATGTTCCCCGAGAAACTGATGACCCAGATCAGTTGTAGATATGCGCATATGCCTTCAAGGAAGGCCTTCAATTTTCAGCTTTGGGTTTTCGAAACAATTGTATTCATTTTTTTTTTTTTAAGAGTTGAACACTACAAACACAACCAGGAAGAACCAGATGTGAAGGACAGTCCCAAATTTAATACTTTATTTCCCACACAGCTTTAACGGCATCAATTGCAAAGTACGTTATTGAAATTTTGGTGAAATATGAAATTTTGGTGCAATTGAAATATCCCTTGAATTCACACCCCGGCAGTCCTCTATAATCCAACTTGCAAACTGTCACTAATAGAATCAGGAGTAGAGGTCTGCCGTTTTTTCCCCGTTCCTCTTCAGCATTTTGAAAGAAGATTGAGAGTAGACAGCCACGCTCCTTCTAATATTCCATAGAATTCACTGATGAAACTGCTATGGCCCGAACTTTTACTTATTAGTGTTTCCTCCCACCCCCACCCCCGCACCCCGCCCCCGCCCCGTGATGGACAGTTCACCCAGGTGGGGCCTCAGACAAATGCTCTCTACCACTCACGTGTATCCCCAGCCTCACCTTGTGTTTGCTTCCTGATTTAATGGCAATCAAGTGGTAGATTTGTTCAGGTGTTCTTGTTGATTCAGTGTTGGTAGCCCTCTTTACTGTTAGCATTCATTCAACTTGATGGGATTGGGACATGCCAATGACTAAGACCCTTCTGGCGGTGTCTAGTAATCATGGGCATGTGGGATAGCAACTGAAGTGCAGACCCTCCCTAAAGTTGGGCAGCATCATCCAATAGGATGGTGGCTTGCTTGGAATCAATGTTGAAAGAACAAGGAAGCAGCAGCAGATGCCAGTGCTTCTCTTCTTGATGGCTGCTGCCATCACTTGAGGATATCTGACTCTTGCTTCTTCACTCCTGCAAAGTGGACTGTGCCAGGGATTGTCCAGGGAGTTTCCAGAAGCCTGGGGTAGTAATGAATTCATCACTTTATTTATTTATTTATGTATTCATGTATTTGTTTGTCTATTTATTTGTTTGTTTATTTGTTTGTTTGTTTGTTTATTTGTTTGTTTGTTCATTTATTTATTGAATTATTTATTCACTCCACCAGGGTGTAATGGCGCTTTCCAATGGCCAACTTGATGAGATTAAGAGATGCAGAGGATCAAGGGGCTCATGGGTGTGTCAGTGAGGGTGTGCCTGGACAGGAGTGGCATGTGGGATAGCCAATGGAAACAAAGACCCTCCCTAAGCATGGGCAGCACCATCCAGTAAGATGATGGCTTGGATAGAATAAAAGTGGGAAGACCAAGCAAAGCAGCAGCAGATGCAAGCGGATTCCTCTTGAACAGTTCCTGATCGCTGCTGTGATTGAATGTCTTACTCTTGCTTCTTCTCTCTCCCAAAGCAGGCTGTGCCAGCGATTCTCCAGAAGCCTTTGGCCTACTACCAGGGGAGCGCCCTGATCTCTCTTGTTCTGGGGATTTATCTGCTTGTTCTTCCAGCTCTCCAGCCTACAGACTGCCATTTTGGACTATCCAGCTTCTGGTGCGTAAGCCAACCCAGTGAGTCTCCTTTTCATCACCAAACTTCCTGTTGATTCTGTTCCTCTCGAGAACCCTAATGCAGAGGGATTGAGCCCAAACTGCTTCACCACGGGGCCACATCCTCAGCATTTTTTTTTAGCTAGCTCAATTGCTGAGGCTGGCTTTGAACTTGCAATCCTCCAGCCTCAGCCTCCTCCAAGGCGAACTCACAGTCTCTCTCCATCTCTCCCTCTCTATTACTCCCTCTTCTCTCACTTTCCCTCCTTGGAGACCAGGGTAGTCAGGTGTGGGTCATGGCCACCAGTGGTGGGGATCCCGGGAATTTAGAAAGTGGTTTGAAACCTATCTATCAACAACATGGATTCAATCCAACAGGGACATCCAAGATGATTGAATTTGCCCTTCAGCAGAAATGTACCCATGACATCCTGTCTCCATAAGTTCCACACCCTGTGTTTCAGGTCAAGAGGAGCCCAGGAGAGTAGGAATTATCTTGCAAGCGGTCTCTGAAGCCTTTTGCCCCTGTGAGAGTCTGCAGCTATGGAGAAGCATTTTCCCTGCTGTGTGAGGGAGGCCTGGGATTGTGGAGAATATGCTCCAGGGCCCCAGGCACTGCCAGCCGTTGAGGAAGCAGATGCTGGGCCCTGGCCTCTGCCTTTGTATCCCAGGCTGGGCTTCCTGTCTGGGGATCAGCAGGACTTCAACCGTGAAGCACTTTTACCACCCTGTGGGTTTCTCAGCTCTGACTGCCCCATCCACGGATCCGGATCGCACAGCACTTTGAGAAGAGGCCCAGAGCTGCCTGCCTGCCTGCCCTGGCCCAAAGCCTCAGACCCAGCAGGAGACACCGGCCCCACCAGGAGAGTTGGACGCCTCTAAGGAACCAGGAAGACCGGTGCCCAGGCTGCCCCATTGGACCAAGGGATCCCGCGATTGCCCACACTCTTTCCAGCATTTTGCTGTGCGGGTGCCAGGAGCCTCTGCCTGAGGTTTCCACTCCCATGCACAGGCTTTACGTTGGAAGGCTCTGGACTCCAGGCTGCCTGCCTTTGGCGTGAGAGCACTGGCGTCTCCGTGAACATGCTGCAATGGATGATCCTCTGAGAAGAAACCCTGTTCAAATAGACAATTCTCAGATTAGCAGTCCAGGGAGAAGTTTATGGCTTCTTGGATTTTCGTGAAATTTTCTGTCCCTTGTATAATAAAATCACGGAAACCATCCTTTTCCACGAGTGTGCTTGATTTGGAGATGGGGAAATGAAAGGTGGGTTGGCTGGATGCCAGCATGGGCCCTGTGCAGGTGTCTTTCCTTGGCGGGAAAAGGGATGGATGCTGGGGTCCACACAGGGTTCTCCCCCTTGCCTGTTAATCCTGCCCAGTATCAATGCATGGTAAATGTTCATGACAAGAATTCTTCAGCTCATTTCACTTCTGTCATTGTTCTGGGGCCAAACATTCACAGGACTTCATCCCAGAGTTGTCTCAACTTTTGGACCCCTTCCCTCCATTCCCTATAGTGAACTGCAAAAGTCTTACTTTTACACCTCTGACTCACCACAGGCAGGTGTGTTACTGTCTCAGATGCAAAAGGCATGTTTGCAGGAAAGGCAAAACACGCTAAGCAAAGTATGTTCCCCGAGAAACTGATGACCCAGATCAGTTGTAGATATGCGCATATGCCTTCAAGGAAGGCCTTCAATTTTCAGCTTTGGGTTTTCGAAACAATTGTATTCATTTTTTTTTTTTTTTTAAGAGTTGAACACTACAAACACAACCAGGAAGAACCAGATGTGAAGGACAGTCCCAAATTTAATACTTTATTTCCCACACAGCTTTAACGGCATCAATTGCAAAGTACGTTATTGAAATTTTGGTGAAATATGAAATTTTGGTGCAATTGAAATATCCCTTGAATTCACACCCCGGCAGTCCTCTATAATCCAACTTGCAAACTGTCACTAATAGAATCAGGAGTAGAGGTCTGCCGTTTTTTTCCCCGTTCCTCTTCAGCATTTTGAAAGAAGATTGAGAGTAGACAGCCACGCTCCTTCTAATATTCCATAGAATTCACTGATGAAACTGCTATGCCCCGAACTTTTACTTATTAGTGTTTCCTCCCACCCCCACCCCCGCACCCCGCTCCCGCCCCGTGATGGACAGTTAACCCAGGTGGGGCCTCAGACAAATGCTCTCTACCACTCACGTGTATCCCCAGCCTCACCTTGTGTTTGCTTCCTGATTTAATGGCAATCAAGTGGTAGATTTGTTCAGGTGTTCTTGTTGATTCAGTGTTGGTAGCCCTCTTTACTGTTAGCATTCATTCAACTTGATGGGATTGGGACATGCCAATGACTAAGACCCTTCTGGCGGTGTCTAGTAATCATGGGCATGTGGGATAGCAACTGAAGTGCAGACCCTCCCTAAAGTTGGGCAGCATCATCCAATAGGATGGTGGCTTGCTTGGAATCAATGTTGAAAGAACAAGGAAGCAGCAGCAGATGCCAGTGCTTCTCTTCTTGATGGCTGCTGCCATCACTTGAGGATATCTGACTCTTGCTTCTTCACTCCTGCAAAGTGGACTGTGCCAGGGATTGTCCAGGGAGTTTCCAGAAGCCTGGGGTAGTAATGAATTCATCACTTTATTTATTTATTTATGTATTCATGTATTTGTTTGTTTATTTATTTGTTTGTTTGTTTGTTTATTTGTTTGTTTGTTCATTTATTTATTGAATTATTTATTCACTCCACCAGGGTGTAATGGCGCTTTCCAATGGCCAACTTGATGAGATTAAGAGATGCAGAGGATCAAGGGGCTCATGGGTGTGTCAGTGAGGGTGTGCCTGGACAGGAGTGGCATGTGGGATAGCCAATGGAAACAAAGACCCTCCCTAAGCATGGGCAGCACCATCCAGTAAGATGATGGCTTGGATAGAATAAAAGTGGGAAGACCAAGCAAAGCAGCAGCAGATGCAAGCGGATTCCTCTTGAACAGTTCCTGATCGCTGCTGTGATTGAATGTCGGACTCTTGCTTCTTCTCTCTCCCAAAGCAGGCTGTGCCAGCGATTCTCCAGAAGCCTTTGGCCTACTACGAGGGGAGCGCCCTGATCTCTCTTGTTCTGGGGATTTATCTGCTTGTTCTTCCAGCTCTCCAGCCTACAGACTGCCATTTTGGACTATCCAGCTTCTGGTGCGTAAGCCAACCCAGTGAGTCTCCTTTTCATCACCAAACTTCCTGTTGATTCTGTTCCTCTCGAGAACCCTAATGCAGAGGGATTGAGCCCAAACTGCTTCACCACGGGGCCACATCCTCAGCATTTTTTTTTAGCTAGCTCAATTGCTGAGGCTGGCTTTGAACTTGCAATCCTCCAGCCTCAGCCTCCTCCAAGGCGAACTCACAGTCTCTCTCCATCTCTCCCTCTCTATTACTCCCTCTTCTCTCACTTTCCCTCCTTGGAGACCAGGGTAGTCAGGTGTGGGTCATGGCCACCAGTGGTGGGGATCCCGGGAATTTAGAAAGTGGTTTGAAACCTATCTATCAACAACATGGATTCAATCCAACAGGGACATCCAAGATGATTGAATTTGCCCTTCAGCAGAAATGTACCCATGACATCCTGTCTCCATAAGTTCCACACCCTGTGTTTCAGGTCAAGAGGAGCCCAGGAGAGTAGGAATTATCTTGCAAGCGGTCTCTGAAGCCTTTTGCCCCTGTGAGAGTCTGCAGCTATGGAGAAGCATTTTCCCTGCTGTGTGAGGGAGGCCTGGGATTGTGGAGAATATGCTCCAGGGCCCCAGGCACTGCCAGCCGTTGAGGAAGCAGATGCTGGGCCCTGGCCTCTGCCTTTGTATCCCAGGCTGGGCTTCCTGTCTGGGGATCAGCAGGACTTCAACCGTGAAGCACTTTTACCACCCTGTGGGTTTCTCAGCTCTGACTGCCCCATCCACGGATCCGGATCGCACAGCACTTTGAGAAGAGGCCCAGAGCTGCCTGCCTGCCTGCCCTGGCCCAAAGCCTCAGACCCAGCAGGAGACACCGGCCCCACCAGGAGAGTTGGACGCCTCTAAGGAACCAGGAAGACCGGTGCCCAGGCTGCCCCATTGGACCAAGGGATCCCGCGATTGCCCACACTCTTTCCAGCATTTTGCTGTGCGGGTGCCAGGAGCCTCTGCCTGAGGTTTCCACTCCCATGCACAGGCTTTACCTTGGAAGGCTCTGGACTCCAGGCTGCCTGCCTTTGGCGTGAGAGCACTGGCGTCTCCGTGAACATGCTGCAATGGATGATCCTCTGAGAAGAAACCCTGTTCAAATAGACAATTCTCAGATTAGCAGTCCAGGGAGAAGTTTATGGCTTCTTGGATTTTCCTGAAATTTTCTGTCCCTTGTATAATAAAATCACGGAAACCATCCTTTTCCACGAATGTGCTTGATTTGGAGATGGGGAAATGAAAGGTGGGTTGGCTGGATGCCAGCATGGGCCCTGTGCAGGTGTCTTTCCTTGGCGGGAAAAGGGATGGATGCTGGGGTCCACACAGGGTTCTCCCCCTTGCCTGTTAATCCTGCCCAGTATCAATGCATGGTAAATGTTCATGACAAGAATTCTTCAGCTCATTTCACTTCTGTCATTGTTCTGGGGCCAAACATTCACAGGACTTCATCCCAGAGTTGTCTCAACTTTTGGACCCCTTCCCTCCATTCCCTATAGTGAACTGCAAAAGTCTTACTTTTACACCTCTGACTCACCACAGGCAGGTGTGTTACTGTCTCAGATTCAAAAGGCATGTTTGCAGGAAAGGCAAAACACGCTAAGCAAAGTATGTTCCCCGAGAAACTGATGACCCAGATCAGTTGTAGATATGCGCATATGCCTTCAAGGAAGGCCTTCAATTTTCAGCTTTGGGTTTTCGAAACAATTGTATTCATTTTTTTTTTTTTAAGAGTTGAACACTACAAACACAACCAGGAAGAACCAGATGTGAAGGACAGTCCCAAATTTAATACTTTATTTCCCACACAGCTTTAACGGCATCAATTGCAAAGTACGTTATTGAAATTTTGGTGAAATATGAAATTTTGGTGCAATTGAAATATCCCTTGAATTCACACCCCGGCAGTCCTCTATAATCCAACTTGCAAACTGTCACTAATAGAATCAGGAGTAGAGGTCTGCCGTTTTTTCCCCGTTCCTCTTCAGCATTTTGAAAGAAGATTGAGAGTAGACAGCCACGCTCCTTCTAATATTCCATAGAATTCACTGATGAAACTGCTATGCCCCCAACTTTTACTTATTAGTGTTTCCTCCCACCCCCACCCCCGCACCCCGCCCCCGCCCCGTGATGGACAGTTCACCCAGGTGGGGCCTCAGACAAATGCTCTCTACCACTCACGTGTATCCCCAGCCTCACCTTGTGTTTGCTTCCTGATTTAATGGCAATCAAGTGGTAGATTTGTTCAGGTGTTCTTGTTGATTCAGTGTTGGTAGCCCTCTTTACTGTTAGCATTCATTCAACTTGATGGGATTGGGACATGCCAATGACTAAGACCCTTCTGGCGGTGTCTAGTAATCATGGGCATGTGGGATAGCAACTGAAGTGCAGACCCTCCCTAAAGTTGGGCAGCATCATCCAATAGGATGGTGGCTTGCTTGGAATCAATGTTGAAAGAACAAGGAAGCAGCAGCAGATGCCAGTGCTTCTCTTCTTGATGGCTGCTGCCATCACTTGAGGATATCTGACTCTTGCTTCTTCACTCCTGCAAAGTGGACTGTGCCAGGGATTGTCCAGGGAGTTTCCAGAAGCCTGGGGTAGTAATGAATTCATCACTTTATTTATTTATTTATGTATTCATGTATTTGTTTGTCTATTTATTTGTTTGTTTATTTGTTTGTTTGTTTGTTTATTTGTTTGTTTGTTCATTTATTTATTGAATTATTTATTCACTCCACCAGGGTGTAATGGCGCTTTCCAATGGCCAACTTGATGAGATTAAGAGATGCAGAGGATCAAGGGGCTCATGGGTGTGTCAGTGAGGGTGTGCCTGGACAGGATTGGCATGTGGGATAGCCAATGGAAACAAAGACCCTCCCTAAGCATGGGCAGCACCATCCAGTAAGATGATGGCTTGGATAGAATAAAAGTGGGAAGACCAAGCAAAGCAGCAGCAGATGCAAGCGGATTCCTCTTGAACAGTTCCTGATCGCTGCTGTGATTGAATGTCGGACTCTTGCTTCTTCTCTCTCCCAAAGCAGGCTGTGCCAGCGATTCTCCAGAAGCCTTTGGCCTACTACCAGGGGAGCGCCCTGATCTCTCTTGTTCTGGGGATTTATCTGCTTGTTCTTCCAGCTCTCCAGCCTACAGACTGCCATTTTGGACTATCCAGCTTCTGGTGCGTAAGCCAACCCAGTGAGTCTCCTTTTCATCACCAAACTTCCTGTTGATTCTGTTCCTCTCGAGAACCCTAATGCAGAGGGATTGAGCCCAAACTGCTTCACCACGGGGCCACATCCTCAGCATTTTTTTTTAGCTAGCTCAATTGCTGAGGCTGGCTTTGAACTTGCAATCCTCCAGCCTCAGCCTCCCTCCAAGGCGAACTCACAGTCTCTCTCCATCTCTCCCTCTCTATTACTCCCTCTTCTCTCACTTTCCCTCCTTGGAGACCAGGGTAGTCAGGTGTGGGTCATGGCCACCAGTGGTGGGGATCCCGGGAATTTAGAAAGTGGTTTGAAACCTATCTATCAACAACATGGATCAATCCAACAGGGACATCCAAGATGATTGAATTTGCCCTTCAGCAGAAATGTACCCATGACATCCTGTCTCCATAAGTTCCACACCCTGTGTTTCAGGTCAAGAGGAGCCCAGGAGAGTAGGAATTATCTTGCAGCGGTCTCTGAAGCCTTTTGCCCCTGTGAGAGTCTGCAGCTATGGAGAAGCATTTTCCCTGCTGTGTGAGGGAGGCCTGGGATTGTGGAGAATATGCTCCAGGGCCCCAGGCACTGCCAGCCGTTGAGGAAGCAGATGCTGGGCCCTGGCCTCTGCCTTTGTATCCCAGGCTGGGCTTCCTGTCTGGGGATCAGCAGGACTTCAACCGTGAAGCACTTTTACCACCCTGTGGGTTTCTCAGCTCTGACTGCCCCATCCACGGATCCGGATCGCACAGCACTTTGAGAAGAGGCCCAGAGCTGCCTGCCTGCCTGCCCTGGCCCCAAAGCCTCAGACCCAGCAGGAGACACCGGCCCCACCAGGAGAGTTGGACGCCTCTAAGGAACCAGGAAGACCGGTGCCCAGGCTGCCCCATTGGACCAAGGGATCCCGCGATTGCCCACACTCTTTCCAGCATTTTGCTGTGCGGGAGCCAGGAGCCTCTGCCTGAGGTTTCCACTCCCATGCACAGGCTTTACCTTGGAAGGCTCTGGACTCCAGGCTGCCTGCCTTTGGCGTGAGAGCACTGGCGTCTCCGTGAACATGCTGCAATGGATGATCCTCTGAGAAGAAACCCTGTTCAAATAGACAATTCTCAGATTAGCAGTCCAGGAAGAAGTTTATGGCTTCTTTGGATTTTCCTGAAATTTTCTGTCCCTTGTATAATAAAATCACGGAAACCATCCTTTTCCAAGAATGTGCTTGATTTGGAGATGGGGAAATGAAAGGTGGGTTGGCTGGATGCCAGCATGGGCCCTGTGCAGGTGTCTTTCCTTGGCGGGAAAGGGATGGATGCTGGGGTCCACACAGGGTTCTCCCCTTGCCTGTTAATCCTGCCCAGTATCAATGCATGGTAAATGTTCATGACAAGAATTCTTCAGCTCATTTCACTTCTGTCATTGTTCTGGGGCCAAACATTCACAGGACTTCGTCCCAGAGTTGTCTCAACTTTTGGACCCTTCCCTCCATTCCCTATAGTGAACTGCAAAAGTCTTACTTTTACACCTCTGACTCACCACAGGCAGGTGTGTTACTGTCTCAGATTCAAAAGGCATGTTTGCAGGAAAAGGCAAAACACGCTAAGCAAAGTATGTTCCCCGAGAAACTGATGACCCAGATCAGTTGTAGATATGCGCATATGCCTTCAAGGAAGGCCTTTCATTTTCAGCTTTGGGTTTTCGAAACAATTGTATTCATTTTTTTTTTTTTAAGAGTTGAACACTACAAACACAACCAGGAAGAACCAGATGTGAAGGACAGTCCCAAATTTATACTTTATTTCCCACACAGCTTTAACGGCATCAATTGCAAAGTACGTTATTGAAATTTTGGTGAAATATGAAATTTTGGGTGCAATTGAAATATCCCTTGAATTCACACCCCGGCAGTCCTCTATAATCCAACTTGCAAACTGTCACTAATAGAATCAGGAGTAGAGGTCTGCCGTTTTTTCCCCGTTCCTCTTCAGCATTTTGAAAGAAGATTGAGAGTAGACAGCCACGCTCCTTCTAATATTCCATAGAATTCACTGATGAAACTGCTATGGCCCGAACTTTTACTTATTAGTGTTTCCTCCCACCCCCACCCCGCACCCCGCCCCCGCCCCGTGATGGACAGTTAACCCAGGTGGGGCCTCAGACAAATGCTCTCTACCACTCACGTCTATCCCCAGCCTCACCTTGTGTTTGCTTCCTGATTTAATGGCAATCAAGTGGTAGATTTGTTCAGGTGTTCTTGTTGATTCAGTGTTGGTAGCCCTCTTTACTGTTAGCATTCATTCAACTTGATGGGATTGGGACATGCCAATGACTAAGACCCTTCTGGCGGTGTCTAGTAATCATGGGCATGTGGGATAGCAACTGAAGTGCAGACCCTCCCTAAAGTTGGGCAGCATCATCCAATAGGATGGTGGCTTGCTTGGAATCAATGTTGAAAGAACAAGGAAGCAGCAGCAGATGCCAGTGCTTCTCTTCTTGATGGCTGCTGCCATCACTTGAGGATATCTGACTCTTGCTTCTTCACTCCTGCAAAGTGGACTGTGCCAGGGATTGTCCAGGGAGTTTCCAGAAGCCTGGGGTAGTAATGAATTCATCACTTTATTTATTTATTTATGTATTCATGTATTTGTTTGTCTATTTATTTGTTTGTTTGTTTGTTTGTTTGTTTATTTGTTTGTTTGTTCATTTATTTATTGAATTATTTATTCACTCCACCATGGTGTAATGGCGCTTTCCAATGGCCAACTTGATGAGATTAAGAGATGCAGAGGATCAAGGGGCTCATGGGTGTGTCAGTGAGGGTGTGCCTGGACAGGATTGGCATGTGGATAGCCAATGGAAACAAAGACCCTCCCTAAGCATGGGCAGCACCATCCAGTAGATGATGGCTTGGATAGAATAAAAGTGGGAAGACCAAGCAAAGCAGCAGCAGATGCAAGCGGATTCCTCTTGAACAGTTCCTGATCGCTGCTGTGATTGAATGTCGGACTCTTGCTTCTTCTCTCTCCAAAGCAGGCTGTGCCAGCGATTCTCCAGAAGCCTTTGGCCTACTACCAGGGGAGCGCCCTGATCTCTCTTGTTCTGGGGATTTATCTGCTTGTTCTTCAGCTCTCCAGCCTACAGACTGCCATTTTGGACTATCCAGCTTCTGGTGCGTAAGCCAACCCAGTGAGTCTCCTTTTCATCACCAAACTTCCTGTTGATTCTGTTCCTCTCGAGAACCCTAATGCAGAGGGATTGAGCCCAAACTGCTTCACCACGGGGCCACATCCTCAGCATTTTTTTTTAGCTAGCTCAATTGCTGAGGCTGGCTTTGAACTTGCAATCCTCCAGCCTCAGCCTCCTCCAAGGCGAACTCACAGTCTCTCTCCATCTCTCCCTCTCTATTACTCCCTCTTCTCTCACTTTCCCTCCTTGGAGACCAGGGTAGTCAGGTGTGGGTCATGGCCACCAGTGGTGGGGATCCCGGGAATTTAGAAAGTGGTTTGAAACCTATCTATCAACAACATGGATTCAATCCAACAGGGACATCCAAGATGATTGAATTTGCCCTTCAGCAGAAATGTACCCATGACATCCTGTCTCCATAAGTTCCACACCCTGTGTTTCAGTCAAGAGGAGCCCAGGAGAGTAGGAATTATCTTGCAAGCGGTCTCTGAAGCCTTTTGCCCCTGTGAGAGTCTGCAGCTATGGAGAAGCATTTTCCCTGCTGTGTGAGGGAGCCTGGGATTGTGGAGAATATGCTCCAGGGCCAGGCACTGCCAGCCGTTGAGGAAGCAGATGCTGGGCCCTGGCCTCTGCCTTTGTATCCCAGGCTGGGCTTCCTGTCTGGGGATCAGCAGGACTTCAACCGTGAAGCACTTTTACCACCCTGTGGGTTTCTCAGCTCTGACTGCCCCATCCACGGATCCGGATCGCACAGCACTTTGAGAAGAGGCCCAGAGCTGCCTGCCTGCCTGCCCTGGCCCAAGCCTCAGACCCAGCAGGAGACACCGGCCCCACCAGGAGAGTTGGACGCCTCTAAGGAACCAGGAAGACCGGTGCCCAGGCTGCCCCATTGGACCAGGGATCCCGCGATTGCCCACACTCTTTCCAGCATTTTGCTGTGCGGGTGCCAGGAGCCTCTGCCTGAGGTTTCCACTCCCATGCACAGGCTTTACGTTGGAAGGCTCTGGACTCCAGGCTGCCTGCCTTTGGCGTGAGAGCACTGGCGTCTCCGTGAACATGCTGCAATGGATGATCCTCTGAGAAGAAACCCTGTTCAAATAGACAATTCTCAGATTAGCAGTCCAGGGAGAAGTTTATGGCTTCTTGGATTTTCGTGAAATTTTCTGTCACCTTGTATAATAAATCACGGAAACCATCCTTTTCCACGAGTGTGCTTGATTTGGAGATGGGGAAATGAAAGGAGGGTTGGCTGGATGCCAGCATGGGCCTGTGCAGGTGTCTTTCCTTGGCGGGAAAAGGGATGGATGCTGGGGTCCACACAGGGTTCTCCCCTTGCCTGTTAATCCTGCCCAGTATCAATGCATGGTAAATGTTCATGACAAGAATTCTTCAGCTCATTTCACTTCTGTCATTGTTCTGGGGCCAAACATTCACAGGACTTCATCCCAGAGTTGTCTCAACTTTTGGACCCCTTCCCTCCATTCCCTATAGTGAACTGCAAAAGTCTTACTTTTACACCTCTGACTCACCACAGGCAGGTGTGTTACTGTCTCAGATTCAAAAGGCATGTTTGCAGGAAAGGCAAAACACGCTAAGCAAAGTATGTTCCCCGAGAAACTGATGACCCAGATCAGTTGTAGATATGCGCATATGCCTTCAAGGAAGGCCTTCAATTTTCAGCTTTGGGTTTTCGAAACAATTGTATTCATTTTTTTTTTTTAAGAGTTGAACACTACAAACACAACCAGGAAGAACCAGATGTGAAGGACAGTCCCAAATTTAATACTTTATTTCCCACACAGCTTTAACGGCATCAATTGCAAAGTACGTTATTGAAATTTGGTGAAATATGAAATTTGGTGCAATTGAAATATCCCTTGAATTCACACCCGGCAGTCCTCTATAATCCAACTTGCAAACTGTCACTAATAGAATCAGGAGTAGAGGTCTGCCGTTTTTCCCCATTCCTCTTCAGCATTTTGAAAGAAGATTGAGAGTAGACAGCCACGCTCCTTCTAATATTCCATAGAATTCACTGATGAAACTGCTATGGCCCGAACTTTTACTTATTAGTGTTTCCTCCCACCCCCACCCCCGCACCCCGCCCCCGCCCCGTGATGGACAGTTCCACCCAGGTGGGGCCTCAGACAAATGCTCTCTACCACTCACGTCTATCCCCAGCCTCACCTTGTGTTTGCTTCCTGATTTAATGGCAATCAAGTGGTAGATTTGTTCAGGTGTTCTTGTTGATTCAGTGTTGGTAGCCCTCTTTACTGTTAGCATTCATTCAACTTGATGGGATTGGGACATGCCAATGACTAAGACCTTCTGGCGGTGTCTAGTAATCATGGGCATGTGGGATAGCAACTGAAGTGCAGACCCTCCCTAAAGTTGGGCAGCATCATCCAATAGGATGGTGGCTTGCTTGGAATCAATGTTGAAAGAACAAGGAAGCAGCAGCAGATGCCAGTGCTTCTCTTCTTGATGGCTGCTGCCATCACTTGAGGATATCTGACTCTTGCTTCTTCACTCCTGCAAAGTGGACTGTGCCAGGGATTGTCCAGGGAGTTTCCAGAAGCCTGGGGTAGTAATGAATTCATCACTTTATTTATTTATTTATGTATTCATGTATTTGTTTGTCTATTTATTTGTTTGTTTATTTGTTTGTTTGTTTGTTTATTTGTTTGTTTGTTCATTTATTTATTGAATTATTTATTCACTCCACCATGGTGTAATGGCGCTTTCCAATGGCCAACTTGATGAGATTAAGAGATGCAGAGGATCAAGGGGCTCATGGGTGTGTCAGTGAGGGTGTGCCTGGACAGGATTGGCATGTGGGATAGCCAATGGAAACAAAGACCCTCCCTAAGCATGGGCAGCACCATCCAGTAAGATGATGGCTTGGATAGAATAAAAGTGGGAAGACCAAGCAAAGCAGCAGCAGATGCAAGCGGATTCCTCTTGAACAGTTCCTGATCGCTGCTGTGATTGAATGTCGGACTCTTGCTTCTTCTCTCTCCCAAAGCAGGCTGTGCCAGCGATTCTCCAGAAGCCTTTGGCCTACTACCAGGGAGCGCCCTGATCTCTCTTGTTCTGGGGATTTATCTGCTTGTTCTTCCAGCTCTCCAGCCTACAGACTGCCATTTTGGACTATCCAGCTTCTGGTGCGTAAGCCAACCCAGTGAGTCTCCTTTTCATCACCAACTTCCTGTTGATTCTGTTCCTCTCGAGAACCCTAATGCAGAGGGATTGAGCCCAAACTGCTTCACCACGGGGCCACATCCTCAGCATTTTTTTTTAGCTAGCTCAATTGCTGAGGCTGGCTTTGAACTTGCAATCCTCCAGCCTCAGCCTCCTCCAAGGCGAACTCACAGTCTCTCTCCATCTCTCCCTCTCTATTACTCCCTCTTCTCTCACTTTCCCTCCTGGAGACCAGGGTAGTCAGGGTGTGGGTCATGGCCACCAGTGGTGGGGATCCCGGGAATTTAGAAAGTGGTTTGAAACCTATCTATCAACAACATGGATTCAATCCAACAGGGACATCCAAGATGATTGAATTTGCCCTTCAGCAGAAATGTACCCATGACATCCTGTCTCCATAAGTTCCACACCCTGTGTTTCAGGTCAAGAGGAGCCCAGGAGAGTAGGAATTATCTTGCAAGCGGTCTCTGAAGCCTTTTGCCCCTGTGAGAGTCTGCAGCTATGGAGAAGCATTTTCCCTGCTGTGTGAGGGAGGCCTGGGATTGTGGAGAATATGCTCAGGGCCCAGCACTGC